>NW_022146167.1:3017856-3302327 GCF_002938485.1 Sitophilus oryzae
AAAGAGAGATTTGACCATCCCACTTGATCGTTACACCAATAGAATCCAACGACAAAACTATATAGTTAGCGGCCATTGTCACTCTGATTCCTGGCAACTGTCCAGGAATAGGCAAGACTTTCTTGGTCGAGGCAAAAATAGGCAATCCTTCATCTAAAACATTTATTACATAATAATTAATAAACATTAATTTAGTGCACTATATAAGTTTAAGATTTTCATTTTCATTTTTTTTTTTTTTTTTTTTTTTAAGAAATATTCTTTATCTTGATAATATATCTTAATAATCTTAGAGCATCCCATAGATGAAGGGCCTTTATAGCATTCTGGGTGGTTTTGAACGATTACACTGAATGTTCCATCTATGGCGTCTTTAAAGAAGATATGGGGACATTTGGAATCAAAACTGGCCAACAATAAATTTGGTATTTGACGATATATACTATAAAAAATTATTGGACATTATTTGAAATAATAATTTTTGTTTTTTTTTCTGTAAACTTTGCCATCAAAGGTTTTAAAATGGCTGCCAGACCACGTGAAGCAAGATCCAGGTTTAGGAACTAGGTCTACAATTTCGTTGGAAATTTCACCATATGATAAAGTGGGAAATACACCTTGGTGGGATTCATTTAAAAGTTGTTCAGGAATATTCTGAAAGAAGATGAAATAAAAAAAATAATTATTTTGCATAAAATTTGAATCTCTCTTTGGTTTAGATAAGAAAAATATAATATAGATAGGTAGTTAAAAAAATATCATATAATAAATGAAAAATGTATGAAAAAAAAAAAAAAAAAAAAAAAAAAAAAAATATTTATTCAAAAAACTGTTGCTGTGCTTTATGTACTGTACTTTTGTCCAATTAAATCAAAACAACACAAAAAATTGTGAATTTATCTTAGCGTAGTGTAAGAGGTGTATCATGTCCAACTCAGTTATGTATAAAAATTATAAATCACAAAACTAAATTAATAACATCGTGAAAGCTACATTTCAAACCAAACTCAAATAAAAACATAAAATTTGTATTTGATTAAATAATTAAAAATTACAAATAATTTGGTATATTTTGTGTTAATATTTTACAATGTTAAAATTAATTCATTTTTTATATAAATAGCTTAATTTCTAAATTAACAAAACCTCCTTGTTTACGTGAGTCTCAAACCTAAGATCTACCAAGCACAAGTAATTACTTTACAATATCTAAAAATACAATTAAAAAAAAAAAAAAAAAAAAAAAACATTATTTGTAATAATGTAAATTTTGAATGAATGTTTTACTAAAATTCTATTGTGTATAGTAAACTTTGTATAAACTTTTTACAATGGTTGATTAGGTGTTCAGCTTTGCAAGTGTAAAAAGCAGCATTGCGATAAGAAGAGCCAGGAGTTACGTATCATAGGTAAATAATCAGCCGACTCCACTGTTTTTAGCGTTTTTTTTTTTTTAATGAAATCTAAGTTGTTCTAAGTCTCGAACTTCAGTCATCAGCACAACTAGCCTACCTTCTAACTAAATTTACATTAATAATTATAAAATTTCTTTTTCGTTTATATACTGTAGATGGTCTTCATAAAATTTATATAAGTTTTAATGTATGCAATAAAAAAATAAATTAATTATTATAAAGAAAATAAAAAAATATAAACTTACTATTTGATACTGAGGCTTCAAGTGTTTGTTTCTGTTTATTTCAAATAAAGCTTCTTCATCTTCCTGAGGAGAAAAAGTTGAAAAGGATGATGTTTTTGGAAATATTCCGTGAATAAAGAATGAACATTTGATTGCATGCTGTTTGAGCTGGATCCCTGAGATACTATATTGTAATTTTGATGCGAAAAAAATATAAGATTAAAAATCATTCCAATAATTTTAATAGAATACACCTCGAAGAACAAATCATATAATAAAGTACATACAAGGTGGCGCCTCTCATACGCCGCTGAAGTTCCAAGGAAAACGGTAGTTATATCGAAATGAAATTTTTGGGCATTCATCTGTAGGTTAACTGATCAAAGCATTCTTATAAAAATATATAGAGATATGGCAGAGTGTCCCCCAAAAAAAAATTATAATAAAAAAAAAAGTTTTTTTTCCTAATGGAACACTCTATAATATTAATTGATTTTCGGATTCTAGGAAAAAAATAAAGTGAGTTTTATTAAAGAAGCATATACCTAAAATCATAAGGATTTTGACATATTTCACATTTTTTTTTTTTTTGTTTTATTTTTAAACTTCGAATAAAAAACTACCTAAATTTAGTTGACCTTGTATAGCCTGATATTCAATTACAGTAACCATTGTATGTTAAACTAAATTGAATTTTTACCCGAAAAGTTATAACAGGGTGAGACAAAATGTAATATAAAAATTAGTCACTTTTTAAAAGCAAGTTACTCCTTTATTTTAAACGGAACATCCAGTATATTTTTCGGTGTTCAATGTGTTTATATTCTTCAAAAATATTATTAAAAAAAAAAAAAAAAAAATTAAAGATTTTCCTAGATATTTTTAATTTTAAAAAAAAAAAAAAAAAATAATATTTATTATTTGAAAAAATCTAGGTGCCTGTTGTGATATACTTTTGGTTAACTGCAACACAAAAATGATAACTAGTTGTTAAAATTGGTCTAATTAGACAGCTATGTTGAAGGTAACGTCAAACTTATCACAGCCACCGTAGATTTTATAAATAATAGATATATACTCAGATCGAATCATGTGAATCAAATCACATATTCCTTAAAATCAACGAAAATCTTTGTTTGAGGGGTAGACAACCTTAAATAATATTTTGAAGAGACATGAATTCTCTCATTGAATTATGGAATATAATATACTGGTGTTCCAGTTTAAAATAAAAACGAGTAACATGCTTTTAAAGGTGGAACAATTTTAATATTAATCTTTGTCTCACCCTGTATAATTTTTTGGATCAAAGTTTTAATTTGATTTAAAGTACAATGAGTTTAGTTAACTATATATTAGGCTTTACCGGGTAAATTCCAAATTTAAATAGCTTTTATTGCAATTTAAAAAAAAAATGTTCTTTATTTCTAGAAAAAATGTTAAATATGTCAAAAACCTTACAATTTTGTCATAATAATACTTCTGTTATAAACTCACCTTTATTTTTTCTCCCAGAACTCCCAAAATCAATTAATATATTATATATACAAAAAAACAAGCTTTGATATGTAACTTTTTTTTTTAAATCTATTTAAAATTTTCCTCTTCTATATTTTTAAAAAGTGCTCTTAATTAAACCACAATGTTTTTAGAAAATTTTAATTCAATTACAAACTGTCGTTCTCCCTTGGAGCCTCCGCGACGTATGAGCCGCCCCTCTGTAATATTAGAGAAACGCATAGTTTTAAAACTTACGATAAACACACTGGGGTATAGGACTAGGCTGGAATTCTCCAGTAGAATACAGACAAGTATAAACTGGCTCAGGCTCAAACTGGAAAGCTATCCCTTCTGGACAGGATAAACTACAACCAAACGAGGTCATATCGCCAGAACAATTATATCCTCCATTGAATTGCAGTTTTTTAACGCTACACACATCGATACCTGTAAAAATTAATTTTAATAAATCGTATATCGAATAAAAAACGACATCAGAAGTAAGCAGAAGAGTTAAAAGATTTACTATGTCTATTACTGAAGTGTTTTTAACTTAAATTCCGATTCTAGGCTTACTGTGACTTCAGTTTTATGTGATCACAGCGAAGGGCGTAGATAAGGGGGGGTACTGGGGGACAGTACCCCCCCCTGACGCTTGACGAGATACTAGAATTGAAATAGTCATTGACTATGAAAGGATTTTTTTTAATTAATATCCGACATAATAAGAAACAACTTTGTATGGCTTTTTTAATTATGTTGATTCTAATCGTTTATAAATATGTTCGACCTTAATTAAAAGACACAAAGTGTTCTTTAATTGGCCAGGACAGATTAGTGGGGTTAACTCTAATCAATATCCATAAAGATATTGAAATAAATGTTGATGCTGTTATTGATAGGTTTTCCAAACAGCGTACTAGAAAACTTGATTTTGTTTTTGTAGTTTGTATTTATAGTTTTTATAGTTTTTTTTTTTGATAGTTTAGATTTTTATTTATAGTTTTCATAGAAAATTAACTAATAAACTCGTTTGTTTCATTTTTGTGTATGTTAATTTACAAATGTATATTTAAATTTTGTGTTATGTTTTTATATCTTTTTTGAAGGACAAAAAAAAAATCGCCGTCGTTTTAATTCAACAAAAAAATTCCGACGGTGATTTTTTTGCGACTTAATCACAGTACCACCCCCATAGCAAATACACTATCTACGCCCCTGATCACAGCTTATAAATAAGTTAAGAAATATTTTTAAATTGATCTTATATATTGACATTGAGGTCCTCGAAAATCTTGAGGGCATTGACAGTAGTTGAAGGAAAGGCAGTTTCCTCCATTTAGGCATGGTGGGTGACAAGTAGCTACAATAAAAAATATAAACATTTAATAAACAACAATATAAAAAAAAAAAAAAAAAAAAAAAAAAATTTTTAAATACTAATTATATTGTTTATTTTGTACCTTGGCAATCGGGAACAGTAATCCACTGATTTTTCATAGGAACCCACAAACCATTTTTACACGTCATGGTTGTGATGGTTGAACCATCTGGGAACTGGTAGTTTGGCATACACTCTATAGTGCATTGGCTAAAATTTGAAGAAAACATCTTTTAAGGAGCTTTAGATATATAGAAAATTTAATCAAGCATAACATTTTTATGATAAATCTACTGATTAAACAACACAACCTAACACAAATTTAGTGTAAAAATATTTTTAATTCACTCTGTATATCTATGAAGATATTTTTAAGTATGATTCCTTTATTTTGTTCACACATAAAATAATTAAGCTTGTATATAAAACTAACGAAAAATTAAGAAATATAAACATTATGTAACTATGTTGTTAATGATCTTTATTATAAAGAATTTACTTATATGTATGCATATGTGATTACAGAAATAATACTTACGTGGATCTACATGATCTTCTGGAATTTTTAGGCAAAATAGGGTAATTCAGGCAAGGTTTGTTCTCAAACTGGCACTGAGGACCTGAAAAACTTTCAGGGCATTGACACTGGTTCGGCTCAATACAATTTCCATTGTTCGGCATTCGGTAAACTAAATTGTGAAAATTAACAATAATCTATCTCAAAGCATTCTTCGATTTGATGCATATTATAAAACAAATACAAAAAAAAATCTTAATATATTATCAGACTATTCAAACTTTTTTATTTTTCAGTTTTTTTTTCAGAATTTTGAAATGTTTCGTTTTATTGACATTTGTTATTGTTATATACAATATGATTACAATTTGACAGAATATCAAGCATGGCCACCTAATAAAATTATTGCCGATGTCTTAATTTAATTTCAACAAATGAATCATGCAGTTTTCATTTCAACTCTCAGTGAAAGAAAAGCGGCATCGAGACAGCTTGGAAAAGACGTTCGATGACAATTTCCAAAATAGATTTTACACTTTTTTTTTTTTTTTTTTTTTTTTTTTTTTTTTTTTTTTTTCATAATTTAGATTTTTTTCAAACAAAAAAAATACCAGACTCGAAACTTTTGACACCTTTTGATACAATAATTAGTTTCTATTAGATAAGTAGATAACAAAATCATAGTCTTGCTCATATATTTGATATGGTAAGTGTCCCCCATTTTAGATTTAAATTTAAATTTTCTATAACTTTTGTATAAATAATTCTGTAAACATTATTTATTTTTGAGGTTTTTTTTTTTTTTGCTTTTTTGTTTTTTCATTTATTTTTTTTTTTTATTTTCTGTTTTTGGCTTTTTTTTTATTTTTTTTTTGTTTGGGAAATTATGTAATTAATATAAAGTGTCAAAAATTATGACATAAACGTGTTTTTTTCAACTTTTCAATCATTTATTATAAAAATAAGGGACATGTTTAAATAGCAAAGTTGAAAAAAAGCTGAAAACTAAGGTCGATTGTGTAGAAATTTAGTTGATAGAAAAAGTTTCTTACTTTTTATTGAAAAAAAAAACACCTACACACCAACCATATTTAAAACATGGTATAAATAATTGTAAACAAATATTTAAAGCAAGTTTAAAAGAAGTAATATAGTATTTTAAACAGGTTTACACTTGTTTTTAAAATGTTTAAAACATAACGACTTTATTGCGATCCATATGTGTAGTAGTACCGTATGATCGAAAAAAAAACGGCGTTAAATAGGGCTAGGGAATGACAATTGTTGATAATTTTGGCAAGGTCAATCTCTAGACGTCATTTCATAAAAAATTACATGAAACTTGCCAAAAATTAACCACTCATTATAGAATAAAGATTAAAAAAGGATAGAACGTTTCCGGACGCACAAATCTATATTAAAAAAAAATATTTTTTCTTGAATTATTTTAAACTTTACTATTTAAAAATCATTTTTACTCAATATAAAAAGAAATTACAACCTTCTTAAGACAAACTCGCAGTAAAAAATAAAGAAGGGACGGGCCAAGTAAATGACGTCTAGAGCTTGATCTCGCCAAAATTATTATCGATTGTCATTTCCCAGCCGTCTTCGACACGTTTTTTTTTCGATCGTATAATTTTTTTCAGGTATCATCCTAAAAAATATATAAAAGCATAATCATAAAATAGAATTTAAAATCTAAACGATGTTCCAACTTACGTTGGCATGAAGGTACGGCTTCCCAACTTTCATCCACTGGTTTCCATTGACCACCGACACACTTGAGCATTAAATCGTTTTTTCCGTTTGGAAATTGATAATTGGACTCGCATTCTACTTTACATCGGCCATGGGATGAACATCTCATGCCAGCGTTCATAACAGGCTCAGGAGTACCGGTACAACCTATTTAACATCAAAAATAAAGATGCTTTAGTTTAATTCCTTCTAAAACATCAACCTGGTAAGTTATTAAAGAAATACTTGAAACAATACTGTCATTGAATTGATACCTGGCATTGTGATACACAAATAAATATACGTCTAACAAAATTTTAAGATGTAGAAAAATACCGTAAAATCCTAGTAAATACACTAGCCAGCATAAAAAATGGATATATTTTTTAAGTTCGATATATTTTGTTCCAGTGTGTCGATTTTCTTGATTTTTTAAGCAATTTATATTGACCAACCAGTGATAAATAACGTTGTTTATTATACCTCCAGAATATGATCCAAACTTGGTCTTGGTTTTGGTTTTAAATTTTGTTTTCGTCTTGGTCAAACCTAGTGCCCCTCCATAAGGGTCAGGTTGATTATCGTAAACACCACTTCCAAAATTATAACCTCCGCTGCTGTAGGATGATTTGGTTTTCGTACTAGACAAAGTACTTCTAAAAAAATATTTTTTGGTTTATAATAGAGTAGGAAATAATAAAAATTATGTGATTTACCCTCCGGAAGAATCCAGACCACCATATTTTGTTTTCAAAAATTGAGGAATATATCCTTGTGAACTACAAAATAAATGAAACAATAATTCAAAAACAGTTCAGTTCAGTACAGCTCAAACTCAAATTTAGGACACTATACAGGGTTGTTCACCACATACGACACGGAGTATTGTAGCTAAATGATTAGATTTTTACAAATTGTAAGTTTTGGATTTGTTGGAGGACTATTAGAGCTACAATTTAAAAATATTTTTACAAGATACAGAGTGTCCCAAATAAATAAAAAATATCAAAGTTGTATTTATTAAATGGAACACCCTGTATATTATTACATTTTTAGTTTCTACGATTAAAATAAAGGTAAATTTGATTAAGGTTTATTACACTTAAACCTTACCGTTTTTGAAATATTTTCAATTTTGCGAAATTGCAGTGTAAATTTTAAGACTTCATTTCTCCGAGGATATCAAAGTCTTTAATACTAAATACTTACTGAAATTTATTTATTGATCAGTTATTGTGTTGCAATAATAAAAATTATACTACCTTATACAGAGTGCCTAAAAATTTATTTTAAATAATTACTAGCTTTAAACGGCAATAACTTATTTACTTTAAATAGAACACCCTGTATATTTTATGAGAATCAGATGCCCAATTTAATTGTCTATCAAATTCTATTATACCACTTCTTACCTATTCCTTCAAGTTTTCGTAGAAAATGCATTCTTATAATTTACACCTCATTTATCAATATACCCATGGAATATTGACATTTTAGATTGTTTTTAAAACAACAAATGTACAAAATGTACAGGCTAGTAATATTATCATTTTTAGTAAAACGATAATATTACTAGCCCATTTGTATCCAAAAAAAAACTATTTAAATCTTTATAAAAGAGTATACCATTAATTAAATACACCGCCAGCATTTCGGCCCAAATGCTAATTAACTACATACTTAATTGTGTTCGTTAATAAATTATTCTAAATAAATGTGGATTTGAATCAGAAATCAATATAATAATAAGTTATGAAAATGAACGTCTCTGTTGTTAAAAATTAGCATTTGTCAAAAACTTAAATATCATTTTTAAGGTGTTACTTTTTACCACACTGTCTAATACACATATATTATTCAGTTTTTTTAGTATTTGGAGCAATTATTATTAATCAACGCAAGCAGTCAATTAATGTGGTTTGAATACTGGAATCATATTCATTGGTCCTCTTTAACAAATATTTAAACAGTTTTTTTTTATTTTTTAATGAAATAAACGAACTATATCGACAATATTAGTATGTACTCTTTAAAAATTTGGTACATCTTTAAAAATAATCTAAAATGTCAGTATTCCAGGGGTATATTGATAAATGAGTTCTAAATTACAAGAAAATGCATTTTCTACGGAAACTTGAAGATATAGATAAAAAATTGTATAATACAATTTGATAGACAATTAAATTGTGCATCTGATTCTCATAAAATATAGCGGGTGTTCCATTTAAATTAAACAACTTATTGCCGTTTAAAGCTAGTAATTATTTAAAATAAATTTTTAGACACTTTGTATAAGGTAGTAAAGTTTTTATTATTGCAACACAATAACTGATCAATAAATGAACTTCAGTAAATATTTAGTATTAAAAACTTTGATACCCTCGGAGAAATGAAGCCTTAAAATTTATACTGCAATTTCACAAAATTGAAAATATTTCAAAAACGGTAAGGTTTAAGTGTAATAAACCTTAATCAAATTTACCTTTATTTTAATCGTAGAAACTAAAAATGTAATAATATATAGGGCGTTCCATTTAAAAAAATACAACTTTGATATTTTTTATTTACTTGGGACACTCTATCTTGTAAAAATATTTTTAAATTGTAGCTCTAATAGTCCTTCAACGAACCCAAAACTAACAATTTGTAAAAACCTAGTCGTTTAGCTACAATACTCCGTGTCGTATGTGGTGAACAACCCTGTATACGTTAACACTGTATTGAAACCCTTATTGAAACTAAAAGAATTCCGGACTTCCATTGTCTTTATTTATTTTAACTTACACTATGTGTAAGTTGAAAGAAATATAAATTAAAATTATTATGCCAAAATCCTTTTGTATAGAGGTAAATTTTGTGTCAATAAAAAAAAACAAATACTTATAGTTAAGACAGTAATATTGCGATTTTATAATTTCTGAGAGCTTTAAATAACGTTAAAAAACGACGTCAAAGACGGCTGGGAATGACAATCGATGATAATTTTGGGGAGGGCTGCTAATTGGCCTTAAGAAGAATGTAATTTACTGTTATATTGTGTGAAGATTATTTTTAGTTCTATGTCAATTTTTCGTAAATGACGTCTAGAGATTGACCTTGCCAAAATTATTATCGACTGTCATTCCCTAGCCACCTTTGACGCCGTTTTTTTTCAGCGATAGCTATGAAATAACGATCGCTGTCATTTTATATATAAATTATATGGGGAATGTCATCGATATTAATTTCCAAGCCAACTAGGCCCTGTTTTTTTTTCGATCGTACGGTACTAGGTACTACAGGATGAGTTTTAAACAAGTGCAAATATTTTCAGAGCTGGTAGATCTCGATAAAGGAAACATATTTTCTCTTTGCCGTTTTTCAAATAAGTCCAAAATAACCGAGTTATTTTACTTTGAAAATTTCCAGAAAAAAAAATATTTTTTCGCTTAAATTTTGAGAACCACTGAATCTTTTCTGGATTTTCTTTCTTGTAAATTTAATCTACCGTATGATCGAATAAAAATGGCGTCAGCAATGGCTATGAAATTAAGATCGTTGTCATTTTATATGTAAAATTATATGGGAAATGTCATCGATCGTCATTTCCAAGCCAACTGGACGCCGTTTTTTTTTCGATCATACGGTACTACCTATGTTGCTATACTGTCAAGAAGGGTAAAGAAGTTATGTTTTTTAACTAAAAGCTAAAAAAAATCCAACAAAATTTTTTCATGTAAAAAACCTCAAAATCGTGTTTCTGGGGAAGAAATATACTACCATTAAAATATTTGCACTTATTTAAGACTCACCCTGTATAAAAAAAAAGCTGTAAGCTTTAAAAAATATGAATGAAAATATAAAAAAAGAAACTGAAAATAATTTAAAAACATTCTTACCTTATTCTCTCTACAAATATAACTATCATAAAAGCAACTTTCAGAAAATTAAACTTCTCCATTTTGTTGCCGCTTCTGTCGGACAACTTCCTGGAGAATACTCCAAAAGTGAATATTGCAAATTAATTTATCTCGTTCGGATGGACACCGGGACTATCCCCTTCCCCGCCCGTCCTTTTTTGTCTATGTTACGCAGGATATTTTCAACGGTTTATATATTTTTATACTTTTTATCTGGAGATGATAGCGAGTTGTGTCGCAAATTATACGTTTATATAGTTTTTTATACTTATTATATTTATGCAATATTATACCGAGGAATTATATATTGAGGCTTGAAAATTTAACTGATCACTTAAATAGAGACAAATTTTAACCCCAAATTTAATTCTTGAGGTACATTACTATATAGTGTGACCCAGTTCTAAACAAGCTTCACACATAATGTCTTATTCTATCTAGATAGATTTTCACTCCAGTTTTTGACAACCTATGCTGGCAATTATTATCCAAATTTTAAAACTATGTTCAAAAATACAGTGTTTTTCAAACAAATAGTTCATTTTTAAAAGTTTTTTTTATATTTTCCACTTTCAGCCCAATTTGGTTATTTTAAAAAAAACTCCCTATATATATTTTTGATTATTGGATTGTATTTGAAATTCTAAACACATTCTATGTACCATACGATCGAAAAAAAAAACGGCGTCAAAGACGGCTGGGGAATGACAATCGATGATAATTTTGCCGAAACTTTAAATGTTTAGAAATTTTAATCTAAAAATGATCATATTTCAAAAACCACTTGGTGTAGATAACGAAATAATTTTTTTTTAAACGTCACAAAAGAATTAATTTTTACGATGGGATTGACAATATAAAAAAGTCATTTTAACGCCTAGACATAAAAGTAAAACACTTTTACGCCTGAGCACAAAAACTGACATAAAGTGTCAAATTCAATGAGCGTAACCATAGATTCTCGATATATAATTACTTACAGGGTATTATTTTAAATGTTTTTATATTATTTGGAACATTTGAAATTGTTTAAAAATTATTTGTGGCGTTTGAAAAAAAATAGCATGTTCTATTCGGAGTTATTAGAAAAATGGCTTTTTGTGCCTTGCAATGGGACCGTAGGCGTAGTACCAAATTTGCAAAGCGAAGAATTAGACAACTTCAGTGAAACATTTTAACTGTACATTTCAAAAATACTTTCTATGAAATTTTGTACATTTTAAAAATACTTTCTATGAAAGTATTTTTAAAATGTGCAGTATATTATTGTCAAGATTCTTTATCAAAATCTCAAATAAAAAAAACTTAATATAAAGATTTTGCAAAACGCTGGGTCACCTTGTATTATATTACTACGCGTTAAAGACGCGTTACTGTACGAGCGGAAAAAAAACGGCGTCAAACACGGTTTGAAATGAACGTGACGGATAAATGAAGATTACTGTCATTTTATATGTAAAATTATATGGGAAATATCATTGATCGTTGTTTCCAAGCCAACTGAACGCGGTTTTTTCGATCATATGGTATATAGTACACGGCCTGATAAAAAAAACATCAAGCGCTACCTTAGAAATGACAATCGATGACATTTACTATATAATTTGACATATAAAATGTCATCGATCATCATTTCTAAGATAACTCGACGCTGTTTTTTTTTTAATAATACAGAATTATTAATAGTGAAACATATTATTTTAACAAAGAACAGTTCCCAAGCAAAATAAAATAATAGAAATATCTTAATTTAGGTAGAAATCTCTTAAAATAAATACCGTATGATCGAATAAAAATGGCGTCAGCGATGGCCAAGAAATGACGATCGATGACATTTCCCATATAATTTTACATAGAAAATGACAGCGATCTTCATTTCATATTAGAACAATCGCTGACGCCGTTTTTATTCGATCATACGGTATTTTATATCCACTATTTGAGTAACACGTTTTGGAAAAATGAAGACACACAGCGCGTTGGCAGCAAACGTCAAAAGAAAAAGAAAAAGAAAATTAGATTGATGTTTTTTCTATCTTTTGTCATCTAACGAAAGTATATACCGTATGATTGAAAAAAATAGCGTCTAGTTGGCTTGGAAATGACGATCGATGACATTTCCCACATAAATTTACATATAAAATGACTTGATCTTCATTTCATAGCCTTCGCTAGCGCCTTTTTTTACAAATACCGATCATACGGTATTTGTTCTATTGCCTGACATACTATACAGGGTGGTCCGAACTGTATTCCGGAAACTTTGGCAGCGTATTCTGCATATAAAAATAAGTAAAACAGTTCCTATAAATGTATGTCCTAAAATGCTTAGTTTTGGAAATACGGAGATTGTAGAGTTTCATTTTTATTTCGATTTTTTCAAATAATTTCTGAAACCAACGTAAATGTTTGGATGAAATTGGCATCTGGGAGTTATTTGACACGGGAAATTTGATTTTGATGTCAATATGACTCCTACTAGTGGAGGGCATACCTACGTGTGTTTTCACTGTTTTGAACCGTAAATAACTTTTTGTCCATGCCTGTATAAAACTCCCGACGGAAGAAATGTATACATCCATANCACAATGTCAAATATCAAAACTTATATCAAAAATAATCTGACTTCGTGTTTTAGTGTATAGTGGTGAATCAGTGTGTGAAATGTATTTTATTTTCTGTTATAATTATAACATCAAAGGTTTCAGCTTCTACTATAATACTCTTACCTTGCTAATGATACCATACCATGGTAAACCCTGGGAAGGTCCTGAGTAAGTTCTTCCACACGCAGCGGTAGACTGTAGTTATATTTGGCATTGTAATCAGTCAACCAACCCTTGTGTTTTGTAGCCATGTCAATGTATTCTTTGGCTTCGTTTTCTATATTATGAAGTCTGTACATCAATCTTAAATTATAAACAGATATATCTAAATGCGTAAATAATTTTTTAAAAGTAAAATAATCACTTGAAAAATCCATTCCCTGGAAACATGCATCTGGAAAGTTTTTCCCACATCTTTGGATCTCCTTCCAGATTTAAAAATGGAGACGATCGTCTGTCTCCCGGTTGTGGGCAGTTTAGATTACTTAAAAATTGGTCCTAAAGGTTCAATATGTTGATTAAAAATATATATAAATACAAAAATAGCTGACAAAATTACAAATATTTGTCATCATTTGATATTTTTTAACTAGATACCATAGACAAACAAATAAAAAGAGACTGGCAAATTAAATGGCAAAGAGAGGGACAACGTTCCCGTAACGCAAAATTTGGTTCTATTTATGTTGATCTGCGCATTGCGTCTATTGGGCCCACTATCTCATTCTAATATAACAAGAGAGAAAGAAGCAGCCATATAAAACGTAACTTCTAAATAGAAATTAGAACAATCGCCTTTCGTCATCATGACAACCAAGATGACATCATGACAATTCGTCATGTTTGTTAATTTTGGTGATTTACCTTTTTTTTATAAACTCTCCATTTTATTCACTTATGGAACAAATACCTTTGTTTCAAATAGGTATTTATATTTTGTTACTTATAATTTTAGGTTATACTATTTGTTATTTTATTTGCTACAGGGCCAGTATTTTCTATTTTTTATATGTATTGGTACCCCCTTTCTCTGATAGATATGTTAAAGACACCCGGTAAAATAAAAGTCAGTATGTTATATTTATCAACCTATTAAGAAAAAAGTAGAAGTAGTAGTGTCAAAAATATTTCGAACATCTCTTAACATAACAAATTAATACATGTATTTTTTTTCATTTTTTGGGTAGTTTATTAGCTGGTTTATAGTAACCAGATAGAAACTTAATTAACATACCTATTTTACTTTTGTTTTAGGATTAAAACAGGACTTGAAAATGGTTCAGGGTCATGATTCTTGCAAAGTCTTCTTTGCTTGGATATTCACTTTGTTATTGCAATTAGGTAGTTGACAAAAACTGATGGTTAAAAAATGTAGGTACTTATTTTAACTTATTTAACAATGTGAAATCAATGTGAATAATCTTAAAATAAACTAATTTAAAGAAGTGCCTGAATGTCTAGAAAAATTTAGATATATATGTAAAAATGCTTATTTTTTTCCAAAATTACTGATAATAATAATTGAAGGGGTAGCTGCAATAACCAGGAAGCTCCACTTTTTTTCGAAAATGAGATTTTTAATGCCCTTTAAAAAAATTGGCCAATCGTTTCCTGCAACAGTCAGTTCTTCTGAATTTAAAATTGGTAGGTGGGTGGAATAAACACTGTTATTTTTTGTTATTATATTATAAAAATTTTATTTATTTTTATGTTTATAAAACAGTACAATTTTTGTTTTTTTATAATTTCCCTTATATGTAATAGTAGTTTCGTTCTGAAAGAAACAGAAAATTTTCACTTAAACTGATTTATTCCCTACATCACGTCCCCTTTACGTGGTATAGAAAATAAATCAGTTTAAGTTAAAATTTTCAGTTCGTTCAGAACAAAAGAATACTACTAATAATGGCTAATTTAAATTTCCCGCCAGCCAGAATGTGCGATAATGTCTTACGATACGTTTTATACATATTTCTTTCTTTTTCATATGAAGCACACATAATAAAGAAAGATAGCAATAAAGACGTACGTCCTGCCATGGTCATGCTAATTGGTTTCAAAATTGTTATTCTGAGTTGCACTACGGGAACGCGGTCCCACTCTTTACCATGAGATTTGTCAGTCTCTTTTTATTTATTTGTCTATGTTAGATACCTATAGGAAAATCAATAAAAGTTGACGTGCAGTTGTCAAAAAAGACTTAAAAATGACAAATGTCAGATTTAAAAAGACAAATCTTAAACGCCCAAAAAAAAACGCCCTTTTTTTAACTTTTTTTAGAAATCCATTTTAGTAACAGTTTCTCTATAATATTCATTTTAATAGTTTAAAATTAGTATTACTAATTTACCTTTAAAGTGGCGTTGAAAAACCCGTTGCTTGTTGCTAGTAAATTTAGAACTAATGATGGTATAGCTGCAGGTAAAAGTTCACAAAGGACGGCGAAATGATCATACCTTTGCCAACCTATAAGCAAATTTATGTATTTTTTTAACTTTAACTAACTTAAAAAAAGTCTTAAAAAATCACCTGTTAAAACTATCCCTCCTAGATTGTGCTTAAATATTGTCGACTGAGTTGACATCACTTCTAACCACCTCATGTTATTTTCAAGATGTCGCTTAGCGTTTGGTATGTATAGAGTCTCTCCAAAAGCACCTGTAATGATAAGAATATTCTCAATAATCTCTGTAAACCAGTATAAAGTTAATAAAAATCAAATTTTTAATGATTTTGGAGCCAAAACGAAAAGTAGTTCAAATATCCCACTTTGAATACAGGGTGGTCCGAACTTTATTCCGGAAACTTTGGCAGCATATTCTCCAGATAAAAATTTCGTATAAATCTATGTCCTTAAATGCTGAGGTTCGGAGATACAGGGTGTAGAAGTTTCATTTTTATTTCGCTTTTTTCCAAATAATTTCTGAACTAATGTCAATATTTGGATAAAAATTGGTATCTGGGAGTTTTTTGACATGTGAAATTTGATTTTGATGTCAATATGACTCCTACTTGCAGAGGGCGCCACCTACATATTTTTGGAGTGGTTTGAAGAGTAATAACTTTTCGTCCGTACCTGTATAAAACTACTGAGTAAAAAAATGTACATTTACGACGTTTCTTACGTAAAAAAGGTCTCTTGGTAAAAATCGCTAGGAATAATGGTTCTCGAGATATATGGAATAGAAATAAATAATCAATACATGTCATCATTGACAAAAAATGAATACAATTCGGGCCACCCTGTATATTGTGTAAATAATTAAAATTAAATTTGCTCTTTTAAATGTTGTTAAAATGTATGTACTACAAAGTGTAATAATAGGTTAAATAATAAAATATTAATATATCTTATATTTTAAAAACAAAAATATTCTGAAATACTTATAATAAAGTATTTTTCATTTGAGCCAAAGCCCTATTATACACTGACATACATAATGTAAAATATCAAAACTTGGAAAAGTTACATGAGAAAAACTATAATACCTTTAAAAGCTGATGCAGTCCATGCTGTTTTAAACACTGCAGCATATTTATCCCAAATAGGTGGCTGAACAAATCTATAAATATCCTCAGCATACACCCAAACCATCGGTTGTACTAGATCACCTAAATTGGCAGCCTGAAGGTTTTGTGACGAGATATGCCTTAACATATCATCCCAAATGATTATCTAAAAAAAACGCTTTAAAATATCGAAAATATATTTTTTTAGAAAATACATACCTTGAGATTGGGTTTCTTCTCATTAACAATATTGGCAACGTTTTGTACATGTCTCAAAAACAACGTTTCATGTAGCTCCATCCTGCAAACTTCACATTCACCCATTTCAAACACTTCGTCGCATCCAATGTGGAGGTATTTGCTTGTAGGGTGCATATCAACTACCTAAAAAAATATTTTAAGCTAATAAAAACAATTAGAAATATGAATTTAATAAACCTGGCTTATTAATTCTCTAATTAAATCAAAAGAAGCATTCCTGCTAGGACATAATGCTTGAGGACTACCTGGAACTTCCCTAAAATCATTTAAATAAATAAAAAATAGCAAAACATGTTAATGTTACCTTATATTAGCAAACTCTTTATGTTTAAGGGCAAACTCCATATGCCCAAAGGTTTGTATAAGAGGTATTACTTCTAATTTGAGATCTTGAGCATATTTTAATATTTCCTTTACTTCTTCAACAGTGTAAGCATTTTTGGCTGATAAAGGTTTTAAAATCCCTGTATACGGAAACATATCTTCATATTCTGTAAAAATATTTAATAAGTACATTTATACAGGGTCCTACAACAGTGCGTCGGGAATCTGTAGGTACTATAAAAAAGAATTTAGGAATTTTATTTAAGTGTGAGTAGATCAGTAATCTCATCCAAACATACTTTTTTAAGCCACTCTGTAGAAGTTAAAATATTTTTCTGAAATACATCCTAGTACATTCTTTAACAAAATTCCTAAGTTTTTAAATATAGGAACTAGAGATGCCTGACACACTGTTGCAGGAGCCCTGTACAGTTGATTAAACACAGAGTGAGCATACCAGATTTTCTGGTCTTTTCTCGGTCACTCTGTAATAATTTTTGTTACATACCTATTAAAAGTCCTGTAGCACCGACATTTTTGGCCAAAGACATTATTTTCTTAAAGTACATTATGGTAGGCGGTGCTCCTTTTAAATCAAAATGAACTATTCTATGATTTGGAACGTATGGCTTTTTCGAATTGTCATTTACATAGGGGATTCCTAGTTGCTCGTCCGTTTCTAATATTACAAAAACGAAAAACCTTTAGATAAATTCAACAAAACTAAAATAAATACCTTCTATAGATTTTTCCATTTGCCTTTTAGCTATTTCATCTCTACTTGGCTGATCTAAATGCCTTAATCTATCCATGTCATTATCCTTAAATGCCTGGGCGTGAGGAATAATGTTATTCCCTCTATCCTTACTATTCAGATTGGCAGCTTCGATAAATTTTACTTTAATACTTTGTAGAAAAGCTTCATCCTGAAAAATTGGATTTTAATACTTCTTATTCCTTCGCTTTATATATATTTATGTTACTTTTTCATCTGGTTGTAAATTAATGGGTCTATGGTCGATCACAGAGAATTGTAATCCAAAGAGGATCAGGGTTAAAAGACCTGCACCGACTAGAATTGTGGTTTTCTTTCTCCATGCTGTAAAACCTACTCTATATACAAAATTGTTCATATTATTCTTCTCTGACTCCATACAAAAGGTCTTACAGACTGTTAATAACAAAGTGCACAATTAGCTGTTATAACATCAAAATGAAAGAACAATTTCTACCAATATTATTTACCTTTATTAAAAACATTTGCCACATATAATTTACTCACCTTTCTCTTCTACAAAATACCCACACTTGAAATTCACATCTTTGTACTGGATATTATATAGTTATATAATCCCTGTACCAGTTACAAAGATACTTAAGCATAAATATTCAATTATTTAACATTTACCACTTCATATTGACAAAAAATCGATGCAACAAGCAGAATTAATGTATTAAACTGTATTTTATCAAATATCTTCAGACTGTTACTTTGTTTTAACTTCACAAACAGGGCCCATGGTTCGTAAATCTTTTAAGGAAGTTCTTTTTGCAAAACAAAGATCTTTATTTTTTTTAAATAAAAACAGACATAAAAACCACAGAAGACAACGCTCTTTAAAAGGATTCTTTCGATTTGTTGATTTGTTTACTCGTTATATTTTGTTCTCTTTCTAATTTAGAGCAGGAAAGCGAAACAGAATCGTAATCAATAAAGGTCATCCAGGTTAAATACCTACTTTCTTACAAGAAACTGGTTTATGAGTAAAATAAAATGAGTAAAAATAAAGGAAAGTGCGGTAATAATAATATTTGAGTTACACAGTGATTAAATTACCTAAAAATTCTATGCTATAGAAAGGCAAAAGTATTTTTCTGCCTTCTAATAAAAAGTTCATAAATTGAAAACTCCCAAATCTATCAATACGGCCCTGTACCTTTTGGTGTATATTTAGTTGCCTATGGTATAGAATAAGAATTTGAGAATTTAAATTTCAATTTATTTAAATTATTTTATTAGTTTTGGAAAAACATGTTTATTATTTTATTAGAACACAGGAGCTAGTAAGATTATTAGAAAAATATTTTCTGTATAAAGTCTTGCTTGGCACCTGCATAATATAGAAGTTTATACCCATAAATTTAAAAATTCAAAAAATATAATATTATTTTCTGAAATTTTACCTTTTAGCGCCATTGAGTTAGAGCTAATAAGTGATTATTAAAAAAACTGTTGACGTAGATATCAGATATCCGCAAATACGATTTCAAAACAAACTTTATAAAATAATAAAATATTTGAACTTATATTGAATATAAGTACTGAAAACAAGGACGAGAGATAAAGTTGCATCCATCGAGTGTAAAAATTTGGTTGGACGTCGCACACCTTTTATAATAAAAAAAATTGTGTGCGCATATTTGAAGTAAATCTTCTTACGGCTCAAGTTTCGTTTAATTGAAATTAGTTATGTAAGAGATATTTGTTTATTTAGTATTTAGAAGCCTTTTTGAATAGTATGTCACGTAGTTTTTCAACTTTAGAAGAGCTGAAACCAGTTAGATGAAAACAACGTTTCTGTTTTTCATTCTAGAAATTTTTTTAAACATAGACAGGCAAAAAAACTTCTTGCAAAGTGTACCATTTCATTTACTGATAAAATGTTGTAAAATATAGCAAGATTTGAACAGTGCTCGGCAATTGGAATTCGTAAACAGACGCGTTTTAGCTTACAACGTGTTTTGATTGCTTTGGTGAGGTATTTTTTATTTGATTTGGTTTGATGGTCATTTTTCTTAATTTTCGTTTTTTCTCAGTACGATTTTAATGTCTAAATTACAGTATCTACTAGGTTAAGTTCATACCTACACAAGAAAAGTGTTTAGAACGTAAAATAGGAACACGTTTTCATGTAGCTCATTTCAGTTATTCTAAAGTCGGTTTGGTTATGATTTTGTGTTTCGGGAGGCTTCTATATACTGGATGTTTTTTAAATTATATTACCGACTATAAACCATTAAATGTCGTTGGACTAAAAGACGAAATCGAGTTTTTATGCAACTCCAAATAAATATTGTTGGCCTCTGCTCAATATGATAAAAAAAACGGCGTCAGCGATGGTTATAAAATGAAGATCGCTGTCATGTTATATGTAAAATCATATGGGGAATGTCATCGATGTTCATTTCCAAGCCAACTGAACGCTATTTTTTCGATCATGCGGTATTTATCTGCGGTTTTTAGTTTTTTAGTACCGTATGATCGAAAAAAAAACGGCGTCCAGTTGGCTGGGAAATGAACATCAATGGCATTTACCATATAAATGTATAATGTATAAATTACATATAAAATGACAGCGATCTTCATTCCATAGCCATCGCTGACGCCGTTTTTTCTCGATCATACGGTATATTATATACTATTTATTATGATTACTAAATCGGAATTAAAATATGACTCTAAAAAAATTAAATTAGTATTAAGAATTTAAGAAGTCTTTGAACAAATGAGAGAACTGCATATTTCTTTTTCTGGTCTCCGGTAGTGCCAGTTAGATTCTTGTTTTTATGAAACGTAAATTGTGCATGTTATTCGTTGAAAAAGACAAATGAACGAATCGTAAGAGTCAATTCAATGTGAGAAATTGAATCGTGTGATTCGATTCACTAAAAAGAATCGTAATGCCCATCACGGTACGCCCATCACTACTCGCTAGCTCGTGTGGCACGGCCTTGAATTTTTACTCCTTTATGCACTTAAAAAATCACTTCAAAAAAAGAAAAATTGCAGGTGAAGTGCACGATCCCACCGAAATTCCACCGTCGATGGCCGCAATGCCCGTGCATAACCGACAGGTAAAAGTAATTCGTAATCTGTATATCCCTCTCTCTGTCGACCGCTCGTCTCGATTCAGTCTGCGGCCGCGAACTTCGAAATGACTCAGTCCAGTTACATTTAAGCCTATCGACGCGAGCAGATCTCGTTTTTCCCGTCCTTCCGCGCTTTCAGTTTATTGTTTCGCGTTTTTTTTTTCGTTCGCTAATAAATTCATCCCTTAAAAATGCCGCGATTTTTGGTTTAGCTACAGAATAAATTAGAATCGTCCATAATTGATTAATGACAGATCGAAACAAAAGAATCGCGACCGTTACTGAAACGAAAACATCACGGTAATCTTGATGAAGATGACACCGCAATGCAATCCGGTGTTGCATTACACGAAACAGCCGCTTCTGCCGCAAAACAATCAGGTGGTGGTGCTGAATTCGTCGACAACGAAGAAACTGCAGAAAACCGAACGGAAAAAGCGGAAAAACAGGATCAAGTGCGTGATCGTCGGCGACAAACAGGTGGGAAAAACTTCTCTGGCAGTGTCCTACAGCAACGATAGTTTTCCTAACGAATACGTACCCACGGCGTACGACAATTATAACGGTAAGTACCGTGTGCGGTGGAAGTTGCGGTTATTTTGCTCTGGGAAAAGAGCGCACTCGGTTTTTGCGGTGAAAAGCCATCAAAACAATTCAAACAGATCTTCAACTTTTTACCGATCATGATTTGGTATTCTATTATTATTATTTCAATTCTTTAAGTTATTTAGCTGAAAAGCAAACAATATTAACATTTACAATTTTCAGAGTTGCGGAAATAGTCAAAACTGTGCCAAAATTCGAAAACAGACGCGTCTAAAACCGTTAAACTGCTTCTTCAAGCTCAAAGAAATAAAAAAGCATAGAGAATAGAGACGCTCTAACATACCGTGTGTTTTGCGTCTTGTGGCTTGTATCCGCGATCATAGGGTACTGATTCCTGATGAATAAATGTTTCCCATTACATTTTAGAGAAAAACTTGTATGGAAACTTTTTGCCCTTGGTCCAATCTATCGCCATACGAAATTTAATTTAAATCGGACGGTTTTTTGATTTGATTAATTGATGAAGGGGTTTCGTAGAGCACGAAACGTCGAAAGTTAATTATGATTTGATTAATCATAAAGACTGTGATGTTATGAACTTAATAGTTTATAAAAATATTTAAAAGGTATTTTTAGTTTAAGTTGCGTTGGCATGAAAATGTTTCTTTTTAGTATCGAATTTTTTTCTCAATCATTCTGTGTACTTATATCAAGATGATCTTTAACAATTACTTACAATAAATATGTGTTATCGTTTTGTATGATTACAAATTATTACAAATTATTTGATAATAAGAAACCAATCTGTATATTTTATTAATTAAGCACATTTTAGGAATTAGTATCCAAACACCTTTTTTTAATAATCATCTCTTGAATTCTGATGAGTAATATCGTGGTCTTATTTATTTTTAGTCAAATTTCTGAAAATTATTATTATTTGAATGTAGCTATTATTACATTCTTTACTTGTTACATTTATCAATATTCTGGAATTAATAAGTTAATTAGTATTTATTATATTACTAACACTAATAAAGATTAAATTTCAGTGTAATTATTTATTTCAAAAGTATGCCTAACATGTTTTGGTTCATAAGAAGTATTCTTTGAAGAAAACCAACGTAAAATGATATATTTTCTGATATTATTATATGTAACTTGATATGTGCTGTACGTCGATACTAGTTTTGTACCTTTTGTTAACATTTTAATGCGTTTTTTTGTTAATACAACTATGTTAAGAAAAATATGTGCCACGGCACTGTTTGGAGGTATGATAACAATTTGGGTCTCGGGTGTTATTAGTCCTTGTATTCTTTAGTCATTGGTTCAGGGAGATTGAAAAGAAAAAACATGAAATTTTACTACAATATTGTATTTATGGTTTGGTAGTATTCAATTGTTTTTGGTTACTTCCTGTTTTACCGGAAATGACTACAATTTTTAATTTTTAAATGGCACCCTCGGTATATTTTTACTTTATTCGATAGAAAATGACACTCTGGGGTGATGACGGCACCCCAAGACTGACAGGTAAAACGTTAGGTGTAGACGAGGCTTACAGAGTGATTTTTGCTTGGTTCCTTTTTTTCAAAGGCCAACTGTGATGACGGAACATTTTTTCGCTTATACGGCATTTAATCTCATACGAGGTCTAATATAAAATGATTTAGTATAATCGAAAAAAAAAAACGGCGTCAAGATGGTTTGGAAACGGCCCTCATTTCCAAGCAAACTTTGACACCGTTTTTTTTTTCGATCGTGTGGTATAATTGTCTTATTTATAACTATTAACTATACACCTCCACATCAACAGGAATTAAAGCCATAAGTTTGCGTTTTTCTTAAAAATGGCAATATCCTGCGGATACTTAAGCTCATTTTAAAACCTTAGTCGATCTATGTTTGATCTAGGGACGTCCTATGAATATCTATGAGGAAAACTACGTAAAACATATCGAAGAACTAACTCATTGCCATTCTCAATCTGTCGTCACTTTCTTGTTTCGTATGAAACGGCAATGAATGGCACGGCTGCACTTTTACAACCATATAGCTTCCAGCTAATTGTCGATACAAAGGTTACTGCACTTGCAGTATTCGTTGCAATAAAAAAAGCATATGGAATATTATATAACATGTAAGTTAAATGAGTAGATATTTTAGAAAGTGATAATACTGACAATACACCGACCGATACTTAATTTTCAGGTAATTTAATGTTCAATATATGTTGCTCTAGTGAGTCGATTTTGGTGATTTTTTAAGCAATTTGTAGCTACATTATTTGAGATCTGTCTATTATACAACCTATGAACAACATGTTTTTGCTTGTGTTCCTCATAAACACACCTATGAAATAGAGTTTATTGTTTTTTTTTTAATGTCATGGAAAAATATTATTATTATTATTGTTTGTTGATTGGCAGTTACGCAGGAGAGATGGTTAAATTTTGACTGCAAATTCACAAAATTGAAAATATTTCAAAAACGGTAAGGTTTAAGTGTAATAAACCTTAATCAAATTTACCTTTATTTTAATCGTAGAAACTAAAAATGTTATAATATACGGGGTGTTTTCCATTTAAAAAAATACAACTTTGATATTTATTATTTATTTGGGACACTCTGTACCTTTTGAAATAATTTTAAATTGTAGCTCTAATAGTCCTTCAACGAACCCAAAACTTACAATTTGTAAAAATCTAATCGTTTAGCTACAATACTCCGTGTCGTATGTGGTGAACAACCCTGTATATACAGGGTGAGTTTCCTACGATGTTCTCTATGGGTATCTCGGAAACTACTGGAGATAGAGAGTCGGTTAAATGGGGAAAGAATTGCAGTTTTGTGGGGTCATAAATATGCGCCTTTCAGATTTTTGAAAAAGTTCATGGCTTACTAGATATTTAGAAAAAAACAAATTTCGGCTATTTAAAAAATTTTCCCTAATTCCATTATAAGCTATTTTAGACAAAAAGTTTTCAGATAAAAGTTGTAGATAATCACATCCTTAATGAGATTTTGTCCTCCGTCTTTTTCTAAAGCCTGTCATTTTTGACATTTGACACAAACATATGTTTTTTTTAAATGGAAACCATAGTTGGCCATGACTTTATAAAAATTGCCATTTTTTAAGCTTTTCAGCGATATAAGCTATAATATGTTTTCTTCGAAAAATTATCGAGTTATAACCAATTCTTATCATTTTTAAATACTTTCACTTAGTTAACCATGGAAACAATCGTCTTTGCTCTTATAAAGGTGCTGCCACATCCAAACTTTGTAAATTAAAATAAACAAAAATTGTAAATATGAATTTTTCAAATGAAGAAAAGCGTGTAAGATTATTGGTTCAACTTTTCTTGACCATACATTTTCGAGGATACGTTGACCGGTGAATGTTATGTTTTTTAGAGAACGATTTTGATAGACTTGTTAGAAAAGTTAAATTTAGTTATAGCCAATTCTTATTTCTCTTGACTAATTTCACTTAGATTGCATGGCATTTTTATTCTTTTGTGATTTATAACTTATAAAAAGTCAGAATATATTACTAAACGGTTCTTTAGAATTTACATTACACAAACTAAAACTTAAAAAAATAATATCGCTGCAGTCGAGTCACTGCATACACTTTAAGTTATTTTAGAAAATGTTCAAAAATTCCATGGTTTTGAGTTACATCTTTTTAAAACTGAATTATTACCTATTCTCACAAAAGGACCGGTTGATTTAATTAAACTTCTCTCGTACCGCCACTTCGAGTGCCTCTCGTAATTCATAAGTTCTTTTGCAAACCTTATTTTTAACCATACCGCATAAAAAAAATCTAAAATGGATAAGTCAGGTGATCGAGGAGGCCCATGCAATTAGTCCACCTCTTCCTATCCCTGAGTTTATATTATTATGATATCAATAATTTTTAACATTTCTTTCATTATGCGGGGGAGGGGGGGGGAGAGCATAATGAAAGTCATTTTGGAAACACTCTATTGATGCGCGAGTATCTACACGCTTTTCTTCATTTGAGAAATTCATATTTACAATTTTTGTTTATTTTAATTTATAAAGTTTGAATGTGACAGCTTCACATTTCTGAGAGTAACGGCGATTGAACTTGTTTCCATGGCTAACTAAGTGAAATTGTTTAAAAAATGATAAGAATTGGCTATAACTCAGTAATTTTTCGAAGAAAACATATTATAGCTTATATCGCTAAAAAAACTTAAAAAATGCCGCTTTTTATGAAGTCATAGCCAACTATGGTTTCCATTTAAAAAACATATGTTTGTGTGATATGTCAAAATGACAGGCTTTAGAGAAAAACAGAGGACACGATCTCATTAAGGATGTGATTATCTACAACTTTTATCGGAAAACTTTTTTGTCTAAAATAGCTTATAATGGAATTAGGGACAATTTTTAAAATAGCCGAAATTTGTTTTTTCAAAATATCTAGTAAGCCATGAACTTTTTCATAAATCTGAAAGGCGCATATTTATGACCCCACAAAACTGCAATTCTTTCCCCATTTAACCGACTCTCTATCTCCAGTAGTTTCCAAGATACCCATAGAGAACATCGTAGGAAACTCACCCTGTATATATAAAAAGTAGCAAATACCAGTATATAATATAGTTAGCAAAATAATCGCTATATTTACCGAAAATATCGATATATTTTGTACATCCTTACTCTACAATACAATTAGTCGGTACATTAGATAAAATGCTAATTCTGACCTGCATAAGTACAACCCAAAAAATTACCCGTGGCGGCTTATTAACTCCAACCAGTAAAATTACCGGAAAAAAACGTATAAAAGAAGTACGTAAGTACCATGCAAGCGAAAAAGAAAACCGTTTATCAGTTAAACGCAGCTGCAGGTGTGTTAAAGCGGAGAATTTGTTGAAAATAACTCGCTCCAATTTATGCCATTATTATATTTAACACTCTTTGTTAACCTTCGTTAACGCGACCTCAATTCGCATTAGCCTTTGTAAATATATACCTATTGGCAGTATTCCTGCTCATAAAAAAAGAACTTTAATTTAAATGGCAAAAGCAAATTATATTTAGAAATTAGAGATTAGTTCCTTATACACTCACCGTCAGGATATCTAAAAATTTTCATAGATTTTAGCTTCAATGAAACTGACAGCTGAGAATACTGATCAGACCCCGCCTTTAAAGCCTGGTTGACACGGTCAAAGTGTAGGTACTTGGACTTGGACTTGGACCAAGTCAACCAATAAATTAAAATACCTATATACATATATGTTGCGCGTGTTTCACTTTTACGCTGTTTGTATGGTAGGATTGGTAGGTATCAACTGTTTTACCAAAGTGGAGTTGGACGGCTTTGTAGCATCCAATAACTCAGAACCCAGAGGTGGAACTCTGTAACTAAATAGCGATCGGTAGCGATGAAGAATTCTGTCGCTTGCCGTTTAGTTTCTATGGCCGAGGTCAGTATTCTTCATCGCTACCGATTGCTATTTAGTTACAGAGTTCCACCCCAGCCTACTACTGTGATGATAAAAAGCCTTCCGACTCGACTTTGATAAAACAGTCAATACTATAGAAATACTTGAAGCGTACCGGGTGGCCAACTAAGAATGGACGCCGGCTGTATCTCAGAAACTACTTATCGTATAACTTTGGGAAAGAAATTATAATAAGTAAATCGACTAAAAGAAATCGCTGGAAATTATTTTCAAGTTCGAAAAATGTCCGCTAGGGGGCGTTTCTCTGATAGCCAATCAGAAAACAGGGGTTTTCTCAAAAATATGCAGGTGAACAGGTATTTTAAATATGACTATTGTAATCATCGAGAAATTTGTATTTTTTTTATATATAGTATTTTAATCTCATAAAATAAAGTGGTGGGGGAAGATTATACTTGCTTTTATTAAAATAAGGATAACTCTGGTTTGGGCTAGCCGATTTAAACAAACTAGGGCTCGTTTAAAAGAGTTTTTCTTCCTTAATGATCTCCAGTATAAATTTTGTTTCCATATTTTTTTTTTCGTGGTAGCTAGAGGGCGCTGTTTGACGTCATAACAAATTTTACGCTTTTGCATAAAAAAATTAAATAGGAGGCTATATTTCTGTTTGCACAGTTAAATAGAGCACAAAATTTCCAAAAAATCAGCGCAACCCGCAATTTTCTATCTTCTCTCTAACGGGAGATATTAAGAAAATAAATCGTATTAGGCTGTCGCCTAGGATTATACAGTCTAAAAACAAAAAGAGGTAAATTGGTTACGTTAAAATATTAAAACATATATTTTAATTTCATTTTAATACCATTTAATTGTTATTTATCCATGTTCGTTCTTGATTCGATACCATAAATTAAAACCCAGGCATATTGAATCCAATGACCTAGCTGGCCATGGAAAATATGCCACTCCAGCTCTATCTACTAAAGTAAGTGGTATCCAAGAAGCATCAACTGCATCAACTACACCAACTACACTCATGCTGATGTAATTGCAACAAATGCAATTTTATCATGATGGATCCCCTAACAAAATTGGCAATTCGTCTCTTAGAAATTATGGATAGTTTATTATTTCATTCAGATGATTAAAAAAGTCCAATCATTCGCCATCCTAGAATTCCTGCCTAAAGATTTACCGATCAACGGAACGGTCTTGGTGCTGAACTACTTGCATCAAGGGTAGATTTGGACCAGTAGTGCATATTGAAAAGTGATCCAAAATGACCTAACCAAACGACATAAACTTTAATATAATAATAAGTAACACAAACAAGAAGTAAAACACAAAAATAAGTGAAATCAAGAACGAACTTGGATTAATAACTAAATGACGTTACATGAAATGAACCCCTAGTTTTCGGCCATACGAAATTCGGCCGTTTTCTGTTAAAAGCAATATGGCGGTACAAAATTCTTGGAAATTTTAATAAAATTATTGATTGTCCGATTTTTGGACATTTTAAGCTTAGAACTACCTACGTATCATTAGCCAAGAAATTCGTAAAAATTATATTGATGGACGATAATGTTACATAAACACGTTTAAAAACTTATGACGTCATTTTTTTAACAAAACGCCCTAAATTCGGATCATGCATCCGAAACTGAACTTAATCGTTTTGATATTTTGACGTAATCAAGTTACCTGTTTTTGTTTCCTAGCCTACTACTATAATTTTTAGTATATTTGTTCTCTTAATATCTCTGGGTAGGGAGAAGATAGAAAGTTGCGGATTGCGCGGAATTTTTGGAAATTTTGTGCTCTATTTAACTCTTTAAAGAGAAATATAGCCTCCTATTTAATATTTTTCTGCAAAGGCGCAATACCTCTTATGGTGTCAAACAGCGCCCTCTAGCTACCACGAAAAAACTTATGGAAACAAAATTTATACTGGCGATGATTAAGGAAGAAAAGCTCTTTTAAACGAGCCCTAGTTTATTTAAATCGGGTAACCGAAACCAGAGTTATTCTTATTTTAATAAAAGCAAGTTTAACCTTCCTCCACCACTTTATTTTATGAGATAGAGCAAAATACTCTATATCAAAAAAATTATAAATTTCTCGATAATTATAATAGTAAAATTTAAAATACCTGTTCACCTGTATATTTTTGAGAAAAACTCTGTTTTCTGATCGGCTATCAGAGAAACGCCCCCTAGCCGACATTTTTCGAACTTGAAAATAATTTCCAGCGATTTCTCTTGGTCGATTTACTTATTAGAATTTTTTTCCCAAGTTATACGATAAGTAGTTTCTGACATACAGCCGGCGTCCACATTCTTAGTTGGCCACCCGGTACAAGTGAGATGCGCGCTGCATTATTATAAGTAGTTATATGGCAGCATCCAAATGTACTTTGTTCAAGTACAGGGTGTCCCATTTTGGTTGAAATCATACGGTATCTCCGTTATTAGTGAAGATAGAAGGGTGCGGTTTGCACAAACCTGTCTCACTTTTTTGTCAAACGGAAGATGCCGTAAACAAAATTTTCATAGGCCTCTTCGTTTCCGAGCTACAGGGTCTTTTTGAAAGTTTTGCAATTTGGGACACCTCCTGTATCTCTGTTATTGTTAAAGCTATCGAGAAGGTGAAAATTGTTTATTGTAGAACTTTTTACGTAGAATACAGTGGCGTAGTCTGTTTTTCTACCAAAAAAATATTTTTGAAAATATGAACTAAAGTGATGTTCAAAAATATATATCACTCTATATTTATTTTCACTATTTACTGCAATATTTAAAAGATTTTATTAAAACATCATATTTATTAGTAGGCCATGATTGATAATAAAAGAAACTAAAGAATTATTAAAAGTATACTGCTATCTGTCTCTTGTTTTATTTTGGGAGCCGCTAATAAATTCTTTATACATATATTAGGGAAACTTAACTCTCTACCGCTATTTGTAAATCTTGGAATACGTGTATACATAAGAATAATCTATCGTATCGGAAATTTTAGATATTCCTTTAGCTAATTTACGTGAAATATACTTTCAGCAAGATGGGGAACATTCCCCTCATAACTATGGAAATATTAGAATACTGTTAAATTATTATTTTTCAAATCAATGAATTGGAACCAATGAACGCATATTGATAGCCTCCTCGATTCCCGGATTTCGCGGTTCTCGATTTCTGATTGGGAATTTTTGAAATACGAAATATATCGTAGGCACTACAACAATGTCGAACACCTGAAAAATGCTTTAATAATTCAAGATTTAGATATTTGCAAACCCATCCCGTTATAAAAAAAGAAAAAATATATTCACAGTTTCAGTGGTAACAGTTATTTCAAAAGTAAAATATATCAATCCCAAATAAATTTTAATATGTGTATGACTATTTTAGTAAATACTATTTTGATTTTTTGTTATTTATCACGGCCTACTAATCAGAAAATGATATATTTTAAATATTGCAGTAAATAGTGAAAATAAATATAGAGTGATATATATATTTTTGAGAAGCTCATAGCAAGACAGATCATATGATTTATAAATATACAGGGTGTTCCATTTGAAAAAACATAACTTTAGTTCATATTTTCAAAAATATTTTTTGGTAGAAAAACAGACTACGCCACTGTATTCTACGTAAAAAGTTCTACAATAAGCAGTTTTCGCCTTCTCGATATCTTTAACAATAACAGAGATACAGGGGGTGTCCCAAATTGCAAAATTTTCGAAAAGACCCTGTAGCTCAGAAATGAAGAGGGCTATGAAAATTTTGTTTGTAGCATCTTCCGTTTGACGAAAAAGTGGGACAGGTTTGTGCAAACCGCATCCTTCTATCTTCACTAATAACGGAGATACCCTATGCCCATACAGCACGTCCAAATGAAATTACGTTTCTACAAGGGAGACACTTGAGATACCAAGTATGTTAAAGTGAACTCAAGTGTTCATCTATTTCTAACATATACATATGAGATACACGCAAGTTTATATTGATAGAATTGTGTGATACAGTGTTTACTAATTATATACCGTATGCACTCAAGATTCTAAAGAGTTTTTTGTAACGTAACAAATAATTATTAAAATGATGAAATCTGACGTCGGTATATGAGACATACAATGTATATGTCATATGTATGTGTGCTACTTCGTATCATAGTTGTGCCTATAGTACACACCTTGTAAAAATGTGACGTATACACATAATATAAATTTCTATATAGACACTTTGTAATAGTGTACTGTTGTGTCTACATTCTAGCATGAAATGAAGGTGTGCGCACGCGCGGATAGCCTCAGCGTAGATACACCGACTAAGTGTATCTTATGTGTTCTCTCTCCTTTCTCCTTTCTAGGAGTGGTATGTGTTAGCAGCCATTATTGTTTTATCATTCGGAAGCTCTATATAAATGTTCTGTTTGTGTGTAGTTTAAAAGAGATTTTAAGGTAAGCACAAGTTTTTAATTATCTTGCTAAGAGTATTATTAATATTATAGCAGCGACTCTTCCCTTACTCGATACCCAATTTACCAAATTTTGACTCCAATGAATGAAAACTCCAAATATTCTCGTATAATGATAAAGAGGTTAAGTCTGCAATATAATTTTTTTTAATTTGGTAATAATAAAAATCTAAATGGACCAGAGAAAGAAAGATTTAAACACTTCAAAGAACTTCTTACACTGATATTCGGTAAGTTATTGATGGATTAATATACAGGTATGTTTAATATTCAATAAAATAATTCTAAATTCGTTCATAAGTAGTTTTATCTAGCCAAGATGTATATACGAAGCAAAATACATACGTATACACGCAGTAGTCACAACTGCAATGTGTAAACAGAGTTTAAACGTAATACACAAGCACTGTGTATCCTACGGCACACTGTGTATCCCTTATTTTGTGTATACGTAAATGCTATACTGTGGCTACATTGTGAAGCGGACGTTTAACCTTTGTGCATACGTGTTGAACTACAATGTGTAAACGTATCATATTTACATCGGGGGAATTGTGTCACCCTGTGTCTACATCTAATAATGTAAACACATCGTAAATGTGATTTGATGTGCTATATGGGTGATTTCAACCAAAATGGGACACACTGTACATTTTAACACGGTCAAAGTCAAAGTGTACTTTGCGCATCTCACTTGGAAGCTGTTTGGATCGTACCAACTGATTTAAAATCGGTTGATACGATCCAAGTGGCGTCCAAGTGAGACGCGCGCTGCGACCAAGTGTATTTGATCTAAGATTTGATCCAAGTGCACTTTCACTGTGTCAACGAGGCTTTAGGATACTTATACGACGCACTGTATTAGATTAATTAGAAAAAATATAATTTATTTGAAGTTAAGCGTGTAACGAAACACGATAAACGAAACGTCAATGTAACTAGAATTTCGTTTTGTTTTGAAACAAGTAATAAATTTACGGGTGGATTACAGATGACAAGAATTAAAGAAATATATACGTAAAACGTTTGTGTTTACTCATATGACGTATTATAAAGATATGTAGGTAAACGCACAAAAATTCGAATTAGTTACGTTTGTTAGGATCAGTAAAAACAAAAAATTAATTAAATTAATTTGAAAAAACTAGAGATTAAAACAAGGGATAGCTTTTCTCGTAAGCCTATCCTATCCTATATCCATAGATATCACAAATGTCCAGAGGCAGGCAGAAATAATGGCCATCCACCAAGTGTGGAGGAAATAATAAGACAGGAAAGAACACACCGTTCAGTTTAGCAGTCAGAAGAAGATCACAATAGATCTGAATAGGTCACAGTGAAACAGGTCCATAGTCCATAGCCACCTCAAAATCGAATCTAATACATATTATATCTTGAAACTTATACATAAGTAGTTATACATACCTTAATATGGAACGAATCGAGGAAATGGTACGTGGGAAGAACTACAGATATAAAATAATTTTCCAGTCTTTTCGACTGACTAAATCAAATAATGATAGAAAATATAATCTACTTGGGAGCTAAAATGACTATACTGTACCGGGTGCGCTTCTAAAGTGGCTCATCCCTATAACTTTTTTATTTTTCGATATAAAAAAACGAGATTTGGTATGTTAGTATATGACATAAATTAGGGTTGATTGACGTATTTAATTGTTTTTGGTCAAATGCTCAAATCGTATTTTAACCATATCTTAATTTTTTCAAATGGAACGAGGGTGGCTTATTAGCATATTTGGAAAAAGCATTTTTTACGAATACATAATTTGATACCACACACTTGGTATTTCGAGTCAATTTTTCGTTACGAACCGCAAGTTAAAATTTCAAAAAAACCATATGCTAAAATGTCAAAAGTTGACATATGATATGTCATTCTATTGAGAGTGTCGTTTTCTATCGAATAAAGTAAAAAAATAAATACCGAGGGTGCCATTTAAAAATCAAAAATTGTAGTCATTTCCGGTGAAACAGGAAGTGACCGAAAACAATTGAATACGTCAATCAATCCTAATTTATGTCATATACTAACATACCAAATCTCGTTTTTTTTAACTGAAAAAATAAAAAAAGTTATAGAGGTGAGCCACTTTTGAGACGCACCCGGTATATGTACTTATGTTACTAGAATATTGTTGTTTGTTATTCTTTAAGGATATACACATAAATATTAAAAAAAAATAAATGAATGGTCCAATGGTCCTATACTAGGCATTTTGCTCGATTTTACCCTATGTCAAAATTGCACATCTGCACCTGGTATAATACAGGTAAATTTTAAACGAAAAATGCGGCAGCGGCAACAGGCTACAACAGGTCTTCTCGTCTTTCGATTGCTCTCTTCTGCCTGATGGCCTGGCATTTCTTTCAAGGGTCTTTGGACGTTCTCAACTGAAACCGAACGCTCAAACACCTGTTCGAGGCTACCAGTGGCGTTTTATTTTGACATTTTGGACCGGTTACAGATGACCAGAGAAACCAAGACAAGGAGATACCTTATTAAACAAAATAAATTTCACCCTTTTATTGCTACTTCTTTTTGTTTTATACTTGCTTTACTTTTTCGTATCCGAATTATAATTTGTTAGCCCAGTAATGGGATACGTCCAATGCTTTCCGTTTAGCCAACCTTAGGTCGTCGAGGGTACATCTTTGGGTGCAAGCCGGACGTTAAAGAAGATGTTCCATGTTCTGAAAGGCGCCGCAGTCGCATTTGTGGTCATTTTTGTCCGGCAAACCCCATTTAATTAGATTGGATTTTACTGGGGCCACCCTAGTTCTGATACAGCCCAAGTAGCATTTTTGGATACATTTTAGGTAATGTTTCTAATAGTTGTGTCTGTTTCTTGACAAAATATGGAAACGGTATGCCACAAATAGGAAACATTTTCGAAACCTATATATTTTATATGGCTTTATTACATGTGTTTCCAATATGATGGCACTAGCCGTTTCCTGAAATGTTTCGATGCGGAATCAAAATTTTTAGAGGAAATGTTTCGAAACATTTTCTGCAATATGTGTCCAAGATGTTCCTGTTTTCAGCAGCCACTGTTTCTAAATGTGAAGAAACAAAATACCAAACTAAAATAGTCTATGTCTGTGTGTGGATTTCAAAATGAAAACAACCATCAACAATGTCAACTATGTCATAATTTTTTTGTCTTAAAATCTTTGTTTTTAGGTTTTCTGCACAAGAAATGTCTGGCAACAGCAAATTCATCGTTTAATTTTGTAAATCAATCAAAAAATCGTTTAATAATATACTTTCATATTTTTAATGTCCCTTCTATATATCATTATTATTTGTTGCCATAAAATATTTTTATTTTAAATATAGATTTTTGTTTTTATTTCTATATCATGGTTCTGAAGATAAAAATATATAAATCAATGTAAGTAGAACGCGTTCTTATGAGTTTAAAAGCTCAACAGCCGATAAAAATATATTTTTTAGTTAAAAACGCTATCACTAGCCAACATGGCGGAATTTTTAGTTCATTATTTTATAAAACGGACATGAGTCGGACACAAATCATCTACATTATATCATATTTGTGTCTAAAAAGAGAGAAACTCTTGTTTCGAAAATGAATCGATTATAAATGGAAACCTTGTTTCCAAAATGTTTCGATTTAGCGCTATCTGTGTAGAAACGTTGAACTAGTCATCTGTCAACAGCGCCAATCAAAACTTCTGGTCAAAATAATTAAAAAAAAACATTTTTATTTACTTAATATAACACTATTAAAGCATAAAAACATGTATTCCATTGTGGAAAAAAGAGAAAAAAAAAACGTTTGCTGGTAACATTTTTCTTCGGTTTCCTGTTGGGTATATGGTATTGGCTGTTATTACATTGATTCCTAATTCCTAAAACAAATCATCTTTGTAATTAATCATTTAGTAATCTATACTAATATATAAAATCCTTAAGTGACTGACATACTGATTAATCACGATCCTGCTCAAACCACTCAACGTAAGAAGCTCAATTTTGGCATACAGGTTGATTCTAGGGTGTAGAGGTTCGATAAGAAGGGATTTTTCGAATCTCAAATTCCAAGAGGGTGAAACCACCCCTCAAATATAACAATATTTTTTAATTAAAAAACGGTCAAGTTTTCCAAAAAACGCTTGAACACATATATTTTATTTTGTTTTTTTACATATTTTAAGATTTTTTAAAAATGTATACAGGGTGTTTCGAAGAATCTGGTCATTGATTAATCACGATCCTGCTTAAAGCGATTGACGTAAAAAGCTGATTTTTGGAAAATGGATTGACTTTAGGGTGTAGAGGTTCGATAAGAAGGGATTTTTCGAAACTCGAGTTCTAAGGGGGTGAAACCACCCCTAAAATATTAGAATATTTTTTAATTTAGAAACCAGTGAGTTTTTCCAAAAAACTCTTAATCACGTATATTTTATTTTGTTGTTTTACATATTTTAAGATTTTTAAAAAATTTATACAGGGTGTTTCATAAAATATGACCAATGAGTAATCACGATTCTGCTTAAACTGTGTGACGTTCAAAGCTGATTTTTGGCAAATGGATTGACTGTGGGGTGTAGAGGTTCGATAAGGAGGGGTTTCTCGAACCTCAAATTCCAAGAGGGTGAAAACGCCCCTCAAATATTACAATATTTGTTATTTAAAAAACGGTTAGTCTTTCGGGAAAACGCTAGGACACGCATAATTTATTTTGTTTTTTTACATATTTTGAAATTTCTTTAGGGTGTTCCAAAAAGTTGGGTAATTGATTAACCACGATTCTGCTTAAACTGCTTGACGTAAAAAGGTTATTTTTGGCAAACGGATTTTTCGAAAGTCAAATTCCAACGAGATGAAACTACCCCTCAAATATTACCAAGTTATATAACAATATCGCCATATTGTTTTCTCATGCTGACATAAATGTGAGAAAATTTTATCCAGTTTGTATGTTAATGGAAATTCTTGCTTTGCTTTATCATCACCATTACAAATGATTAACTCGACGTGAACGAAGTCGCGGGTATACGCTAGTAAATAATTATAAAATCGCATAAGAAAAATATTTGTATTTGTACTCACCATATGTCCTTCCTTCTGCTTTTGATAAAACACTTACATAATAAATATCTATTATATGCGAGTTTTCCCAAACAGATATAGCGAATCTAACTCCGCCACACGATGTTTTCGATCTCTTTGATCACTCAGATACCTACCCTTGTCAAATGGTTCGCGAAAAAGGGAAATAAATCACAAAAGAGGGTGACCTGATCTCTCCCTGGCAAATCCCAAATCTAAACAATATTCCGCACATCCTGGCCCTTTCACTTCAATCCCTGTAGCCGGGTAGATAAGCTTAGTAGGCAAATAAATGCTGCCATAGGATATTCAGCCCTTTACGAAGGTTTAAGGTAACGAATTCGGTGCTTACAATGCGCCAAAACACCTAAAAGAGATTTTAGATCCGCCCAAACATGTAAAAGTGAGATTTCTTTGAAAATCGGCCCGAAAGTTTTGTCGTTTAGAGTACCTTTAAACTTTTAATGGTTAGTGTTTTATTGGTTTATTATACTGTTAAGGGCTTTTTTCAGTCGTCGATGTTATTAGAATATACAGTGCGTGCAGAAATTTCTTAGGTTAAAAAATTCCTAGACACCAATTTTCGTCCAATTATTGACGTTACTTCAGAAATTATTAGGAAAAAATTGAAATAAAAATTAAACTTCTACACCCTGTATCTCCGAAACTTAGCATTTTAGGACATACATTTATATGAACTTTTTTTACTTATTTTTATCTGCAGAATATGCTGCCGAAGTTTCCGGAATACAGTTCGGACCACCCTGTATAATGGTAAAAAGTGTCCAAGTATATTATTTGATCCAAATACACTTTGACCGTATCAACCAGGCTTAAATGGTATGTAAGTAAAGTTATCATTCGTTAACTGAAACCAATGCAGTTTATTTTTAATTTGTCCCATTCCTATATCTAATCTTTTTTAATAACAAATATCGTTTTAGTTAATCACATTTATGACTCATAATTTTTTTTCAAAAGCCGGAAACTTACTCATAACGAACAACACAAAAAAAGAGCTACAACATTTTCAAGGCTGATGAAAAAAAAATATAAAACGCCAAATAATTAACTTGCGCTTTCATAAAAAGAAATATTTAACCGCGGGTAAATATTGATAAAAACGATAAGACTATGTACAGGGACATATAAATTAACTTCAATACCGCCAAAAGAAAACAAATATTTTTGATAAGACATCAAGTGCTTCTGTCGGATTTCAAGATTGTGGCTTAAAAGCAGCATAGAAAAAATTGTATAAGATTGCAACAATATTGTTAAGTATATTAGGTATTAACCTAATAATATAAGGATTATTTGTTTACGTGTTTTTTTTGTTTTAGCGGCGCGCTCCCCTACGCGTTGCTCTACTACGCGAAATATTTGTCATTGGATGCATTTTTACAAATAACGTAGAGCCGGGTCCACATATGTAGCATCTTCGTGTATCATATCTCCATCGCGTTGCACCAACATGTTTCATGATCGCTAGTTTGGACGAATTAACGCGATCATATGGTACACCTTTGTGATACCGTATCTGATACATGCCAATCCGAATTTTGGCGCGTATCTTAACACTGCGTATCGGATACACGTATCACGATCTGTTATTTGGACGTGTTTTGATACAGTATAACGATACAATTGACCTGATACGCCGTGACCCGTCTTGAGGCGGTTTTTCTCCGATCATCAAAGGGGCATTGAGGGTTCGCTGAGAAGAATTGATGAACATGATACGACGATACAAGGTGATTTGTTGTACCGTCCATATACAATGATACGCACGCTTGTACGCTGGTACGTATGAATTTTATAAGTATGGACGCTTACTTTGGCACGATATGCATATTCAGTCGACACAGCCCAAATAAACGTCCATATTTACGATACAAGCTCTTGATACGTGATACATGATCCTGATACAATAGAGTGCTACATATGTGGACCCGGCTTAGCGTGTGGGAAGGTGGCCGAAGCCGCAGTACATAATTCGCCAAATGCACGTAGTGTCTGGGACCGGCTTTAGAGAAATACACACAACCAAACTTATATGGAACCACTCTTTATTTCTGACTGAATTTCTTGCAAGGAGGAAAATTGGTATACGACTTTGAGATAAGGCTTTTTGTTGTAAATAAACATGATAATAAAGAATAAACGACTGCTGCAATTTATTTTCTTTTGAATTTTGTGTTCAGTAGTAAAATCAAGATTGTCCGGTAATTTTTATTCGATTCAAAAAAATAAAAAAATGCCTCATGTTGTATAAACATATGTACAGGGTGGGTCAAATTCGACGCTTTTAAATGGAAACAACCTTTTCTATAGGAGATAGACAAAAACTAATATCGGTGTCTGGAGCTCAATTTTTGTCAAAAACATGATAGTGAAAACCGCATATCGATATCTGTTACGGTTTCGGAGTTACGGGGTGTTTTTCAAAAATATGCACTTTTAACAAATCGCTGTAACTTTTTTGTTATGGAAAATTTTGTATTTTTATGAAAATTTCACACCTCTACTTTTCAACCAATAACATGCTTTAATGTTGACTAGTTACCATGGCAACTGAAAAAATTTCCGGAAATTTTTTCGAGGCGCCACGAAACTTTAGTGGAAATTTTTGACAGTTGAAAAGGTAAACATAAGATCTACAATCATAATGTGAATGAACTACAATGTCTATATATTGAAATATTACCCATTTGAGTTTTAGCATTTGATGTAACTAATTAAAAATATAATAATATTTGTTAATATTATTAACAAATTGAAATTATTTTAAAAATGTCATGTTGGATTAATATTTTTTTTTTCAAATTTAGGTGTGAAATTTTCTTACCGAATACCACGCAAGCTTAAATTATTCCTGGAAATTTTCTTTCGGGCACGAATATTTTAGGATAATTTTCAAAATATTCGTGCCCTCAAAAAAATTTCCGAAAATAATTTAAGCTCTTGTGATATTATAAGTGAAAACATTTCCAAAGCACCTTTTTACGTAGAATTTAATGGTTTAAGTATAATTTTTTTAAAATTAATAATTTAAGAATTATCAACAGAAAATTTGATTTTTTATATGGGACACCCTGTATATTTTTAATTTATTGAAAATAATTTAAAATTACCTTTCCAAAAATATAACACACTTGATATTTTGCTTGATTCCTCTTCGAGATATAGAGTATATAAAAATTCGCCCGCTTTAAATAAGTAGGCTTTGAACGGCACCGGCTGTAATGCAAAAAAAATCTAGCTGTGAGCATCACTTAAAACGAAAATAATATTTGCTATGAGAGATGCAGAATTTTATAACAATTTAAAATATATTTAACCAACATCAACACATTTCAACTACATCTAATAACAATAAAAATAAATAGCAAACCAAGACATGAGATTTTGCTACAGTTGTTCGACATATCGACCGTCTTCTGTTATGGACAGACGGGACAGTTTTTGAACATTTCTCGCGGAATTCATTAACTCAGTAGGTGTGAAAGATACCCTCTCATAACTGCTAAGTATTTCTAATTCTGGTCTAGATTATAAGGAAAAATAAGGAATTTTTATTCTTCCGCAAATATATCCATAGGATTAGATCCATGGCACTAAGTCAGGCGGCCTCGACAGGCCTCTGGGATCTTGGTTAGCTATTCAAATATTCTTGAAATTGGCTGCAAAAATTTGCTGATAAGTTCAGCGTTCAGAGGCGGTGCATCGTCTTGCTGGAAAAATATGTTTTCGAGTTCCATTAAGAGCATATCATCAATAAGGGGTCCAAAACCTAGTAGTCAAAAGTGGCGAACTTTTAAAAATTCTGTATTTCGAAGGGGATTATAACAAAATATCAAGTGTGCTATATTTTTGGAAAGGTAATTTTAAATTCTTTTCAGTTAATTAAAAATATAGAGGGTGTCCCAAATAAAAAATCAATTTTTCTGTTGATAACTCTTAAATTATTAATTTTAAAAAAATTATACTTAAACCATTAAGGTATTAAAACATTAAGGTGCTTTGGAAATGTTTTTATAGAAATACAAAATTTTCGATAACAAAAAAGTTACAGCGATTTGTTAAAAATGCACATTTTTGAAAAACACCCCGTAACTCCGAAACGGTAACAGATATTGATGTGCGGTTTTCACCATCTTGTTTTTGATGAAAATTGAGCTCCAGACACCGATATTAGTTTTCGTCTATCTCCTATAGAAAAGGGTGTTTCCATTTAAAAGCGTCGAATTTGACCCACCCTGTACAGAGGGGAAGAATTAATACTCTCACCGAACAAGGACTGCTCCAAAGAGACGTAGCAGAGATAGTAGGCGTTACCCAGGGTGTTGTATCGAAAACATATGCAAGGTACTTGGAATTAGGAACACACAAGGACAGGCCCAGACAAAGTCGTCAAAGAGTCACAACTGAACAACAAGACCGCCTTGTGGGCCAAATTGCTAGAATAAATCCCAATGTTTCTCATCCAGAGCTACAAAGACAACTTCTGGCAGCTACAGGTGTGAACGTTTTAGTTGAAATCATAACAAAAAAGCTTCGTGCTCGAGGATTTTACAGTAGGAGAGAGTTATAGATTCCACAGTTATCTCGGCAAAATAAAATTGACCGGCCAAATTGATGCCTTCAACATCAAAACTGGAAAACTGAGAATTGGCAAAATGTTCTTTTTTGGATGAGACCAGAATTGGCCTAAGATCAGATAACCATTGATTTTGGGTTCTCAGAGCTCCAGAAAGACGAGCGCGACTTCAGGCTGCCAAATCTGTACCAAGATACAAAGGAGGAACTATAATGTTCTGGAGAGGTATTATACTGGGAGCAAAAACTCCATTGTTACCACTTCAACAAACTTTAACGGGTCGGAGATATGTTGACTTGGTGCTAGACCCAATCGTTAGTCTTTGGAGAGCTAATTGGTTATAATTTTAACTTCTTGTACGATAGTGCACCTCCCCATACCAGCAGAGTGACTAGAGAATGTCTTGAAACGGAAGATGTCATAGTTTTGGACTGGCCTGCATGTTTACCAGATCTAAACCTTATCGAACACTTGTGGGACTAGCTCAAAGGAAGGGTTAGAGCTCGTCGAAACAATCCAGGAAATATTGCACAGCTTATTAATGCAGCATTAGCAGAATGGGAAAACATACCCCAAGACAACGTTGATAATTTAATAAGAAGCATGCCAGCGCGAATAGAAGACAACAAGGAATATTAAAATTATCAATTTTCTTTTTGTTTTTGCTTTTTGGCCACTAAAAATTCGTTTCAGAAACCAAAAAATACCAAATTCAATTCGTCAAAAATAGAAAAAGATATTTTATTTCATAAATATCAATCAGGTGTACTCAACTTCAGTACCTGTAAAATACCTTTCTCTTCAAATATAACATAGAAACCTGTTATTATGGCCCATAAAATTAACCGGACAAACTTTACACAGCCTATATACACGACGCTAGCCTCAACGTTTCCTTATCTTTACGATACTTCTTCTATTAGTGCTGTGCGCGCCACTGTTCCTTACCTGGGTCCATTTTTACGTCTATGTCCGTTCTTTTATTTTTCCACTTCTTCGTTCTCTTCCTATACTCTTCGTTTTTCTTCTAGTGCGGTGCCGCCGTCTAGAGATGTCCATTTTTTTTGAAATAATATCGATATACAGAATACAAAGCTATGTACAGATACTGTCAATCAGAAGAAGAGATCGAAGTGCACTGCGACTTTTTCAGATCTATTGTGGTCCTCTTCTGATCCTTAGGTTACATTCTGCAGTTCGATCCTTTTTACAAAGTCACAAATTTTCGATAAGACTACTCCGTCAAAAGTTATTCACGGTTAAAGTTAACCACTCTCAAATTGGAAAAATGCCTTTACTTTGAAACTAAAAGAACTGCCTACCAACTTTTTATTAACATATTTTAGTATGGGCGGCTATACGTGCCTCCCGGCGCCAATTTTTTTTCCCGAAATGGAATTTAACCAAGATCCATCTAGGTATATCGATATTTAGAGGGTGTCGATATTTTTTGACATCCCTATTACCATCGTCAAGGTGTTCCTTTACGATCAGGTCTAACGACCGCGACGAAGAGGTTCTCCCGGCGGCACCGTTTGCTGCACCAGGAGGTCTTACCACGCCGAAGACGGCTGCAGGACGGGCGCCACGATCGGAGGTACAGTTAGATCTAGAGATGTCCTTTTTAAAACAACAAATTTGATCAATACAAGGCCTTAGATTATATTATGTACACTAAGTGACATTGAAAATGTAACATCTGTGGAGAGTGCTTTAATTTTCACTATAGTTTGACACCATGTTGGCCTATCACTAAGTCATAAATCCTCTGAACCAATGGGCACCTACTCCAGCATCCTCTAGGCAGAAATCTACGCTATCGAAAGATGCTTACAACTTATCTTAGGAACTATCGGAAACAGGAAATAGCCATCTTATCCGATAATAGTCAAGCAGCACTAATCGCGATCAACTCAGTAACCATCAATTCGAATTTGGTCAAAAAACGCCTGGAGAAGCTAAACAAATTAGGCAAAGAAAATAGAGTTCTCCTAGTTTGGACGCCAGACCACCAAGGGATAGAAGGCAATGAAAAAGCAAACGACCTAGCTAGAAAAGGAGCGAACGCTCCACTAACTGGACCAGAGTCGTTGTGCTTCCTAATTGTAAACCAAATCAAAGTGGAACCTGGAAGACTCTTCCAACGGTCTAAGACACTCGAAGGAATCCTCAATAAATACCTTAGTAGATTGTAGCTAAGAAACAACGGCGAATGCAGATTTCGTGGGGAAAATGGGGAAACACCAGAACATCTCATCATTGAGTGCGCCGAGACGACGACTATTCGTGCCATAAATTGATTGATATTGGAGATGGAGAACTCACCTCTATAAGACCGTCTCAGCTTGCTGGCTTTTGTCAAAGTGCTCAACCTGTATGATGAATTATAACTCCCATACAATCTACATCTAATCCATGTTCATGACCAACCAGACAGACGGTTTGGCGTGGACTGTGAGATGCACTATGCAGTATTTTCCTTTGTAGTACAGAATTATCATTTCTGATAGATTTCCTGTTCCTAAAGGCAATGTTTTTTAGGCTTAAGTGAAACAAAGAATATGATGACAATGTTGTGCTGAAAATAAAATTTGGCGATGCAGTAAAATCCTTATCTCAAAGTACCGTTTGATCGAAATGTAAGCGATATCCAGTTGACTTGGAAATGACGATCGATGACATTCTCGATATAATTTTACATACAAAATGGCAGCGATATTCATTTCATTATTCTCTATCAAGATATTTTGCTTTTGAAAGGACTAAAAAAAAGGCTGTTAAGGCAGCAAAATCGATAAGTATGCAGATAAAAATTGATTCTTTTTAAATGCCTTACTGGTTAATGAAAATTTTAATTTTATATTTGTTTACATTTTTAGGTAAGTAATGTTTATTAAGGTGCACATACACTTAATTATTGATCAAATAAAAAGCTAATCGTAAACCTAAGACAGTGTTTTGAGTAAATGAATAATTTTTATTTTAAATTAAAAAAAGTCTAAAGTATCATTGCACTATTTTTCGAGTTTTCTAATAATAAAAATAGTTTCAATGTTGACTACATGCGTTAATGATGTGGATAAATGGAAAATAGGTCAGTGTCATCAGAAAATCTAAATTTGCTGGCGTTTACATCAAAGAAGATGACAAGATTGACAAGAACATTTCTGCTGTATCCTGACTATTTTTTTTTTCAATTTAAAATAATATTAAAAAAATCTTTTAAAAAAGACATTTCAATATTTTCCTTGTTTTTGTAAGAATTTTTAAAAGTATTTGTAGCATTTTTTGTGTGTATAATTAAAAATAATAATCGTAATAATATGTCATTTTTGTGAAATTTTATTGTTATTTTTTGTGAATATTTTTATATCAACTTTATTTTTTTAAAATTATCTAAGGAACCATCCCCTGGAAAGTTTTATCTTACATAGTAAGTGTGTTTACTGTATAGGTATAAAACTTCTTTGAAGTATTTTACATTTTAGTGTTTTTCTGGAAATAAATATAGGTATGTATAGGTTTTTCCATTTACACAGTTAAAATTGAACTGATTAATTTTTTTTACTACTTGTGGTACTTGGTATCCATTGAATAATATAAATGACTGTATTTTTAAAAGAAAAAGCTACACAATTTTAATTTAGTAGTTAATCCAGACAATAAAATATTATTAACAAGTTATTTCTTAATCTATACTAATATATAAAATCCTTAAGTGACTGACATACTGATTAATCACGATCCTGCTCTAACCACTCAACGTAAGAAGCTCAATTTTGGCATACAGGTTGATTCTAGGGTGTAGAGGTTCGATAAGAAGGGATTTTTCGAAATTCCAGATCCAAGATGGTGAAACCACCCCTCAAATATTACAATATTTTAATTAAAAAACGGTCAAGTTTCCGAAAAAACGCTTAAACACGTATATTGTATTTTGTTTTTTATACATTTTGAGATTTTTTAAAAATGTATACAGGGTGTTTCGAAAAATCTGGTCATTGATTAATCACGATCCTGCTTAAAGCGCTTGACGTCAAAAGCTTATTTTTGGCAAACGGATTTTTCGAAAGTCAAATTCCAACGAGATGAAACTACCCCTCAAATATTACCAAGTTATATAATAATATCGCCATATTGTTTTTTCTCATGCTGACATAAATGTGAGAAAAATTTATCCAGTTTGTGTGTTAATGGAAATTCTTGCTTTGCTTTATCATCACCATTACGAATGATTAATTCGACGCGAACGAAGTCGCTGGTACACGCTAGTAAAATATATTTAGATGTCTCATTATATGTATATTATAGCAAAGCCATAAAGGCTCTCATGATATGCAGAAGACTGGCCGGAAATAAATGGGGCTGCTCCCCTAACATTTTGCGCTGGATGTATACCATGATAGTAAGACCCATGATTACTTATGGAGCAGTTGCCTGGTACACAAAACTAGAGCAACGGACGGCAAGGCTAAACCTATGCAAAGTCCAGAGACTAGCATGTCTTTGATCACAGGAGCCATGAGAACCTGTCCAATAGCAGCAATGGAGGTCATTCTAGATCTAACACCACTGCACATTGTCATTGGTAGATATGCCAATGCGACAATGATTAGAATGGTCACTAACGGAATTAGTACTGGGAGAATTGTCAGATCAGGGGCTTGGAACACCCTCAAAAAGGAAATACAACTCATGCAACTCCCAGTGGACGATATGCCAGAACGTACAACTTTGACAAACATGTCAATGTAGTATTGAGCAATAAGAAGGATTGGAAGAGCGAAACGCTTGCCCAGCAGTTAAAAGACCATACCATAACTTGGTATACTGATGCTTCCAAAACCAATACGGGAACAGGGATCGGAGTGTTTGCGCCGAGAGCTAATTACTCCGAACCAATGGGCACTTACCCTAGTATCCTACAGGCAGAAATCTACGCTATCGAGAGATGCGTACAACTTATCTTAGATAGGAACTATCGGAAACAAGAAATAGCCATCTTATCTGATAGTCAAGCAGCGTTAAAGGCGATCAACTCAGTATCAATCGATTTGAAATTGGTCAAAGAATGCATAGAGAAGCTGAATAAATTAGGCAAAGAAAACAAAGTCCTCCTACACTGGGTGCCTGCTCACCAAGGGATAGAAGGCAATGAAAAAGCAAATAATCTAGCTAGGAAAGGAGCGAACACTCCACTAACTGGACCAGAACCGTTCTGCTTTCCAAGTGGTAACCAACTCAAGGCGGAACTCAAGAACTTGGAAGATTCCATCCGCAACCTAGAATGGAAATCTTGCAATGGTCTAGGACACTCGAAGAAGTTTCTGAGGGCTTATGATCAAGAAAAATCACAGATCTTCCTGGGTCTGAGTAAGAACAATCTTCGGATTGTCACGGGGTTTTTAACAGGACACTGTCTCCTCAATGAACACCTCAGTAGATTGAAACTAAGAAGAAACGGCGAATGCAGATTCTGTGGGGAAGATGGTGAAACACCAGTACACCTCATCACTGAGTGCGCCGAGACGACAACCATTCGTGCCATGAATTTTGGTACGACTGATATTGGAGATGGAGAACTACCCTCTATAAAACCGTCCCAGATACTGGCTTTTGTCAAAGCCCTGGGACTGTATGATGAGTTATGATTCAAGAAAGGGGGACACAATGGATTTGTAAGGTCGAAGTGATTAACCCCCCTCCCACTCATTCTAAATTCTAAATTCTAAATGTATATTATATAAAACGAGATGTATATTATATAAAACTTCTTTGAAGTATTTTACATTTTAGTGTTTTTTTTGGAAATAAATATATGTATAGGTTTTTCCATTTACACAGTTAAAATTGAACTGATTAAATTTTTTTACTGCTTGGGGTACTTGGTATCCATTGAATAATAAAAATGACGATGTATTTTTAAAAGAAAAAGCTACACAATTTTAATCTGCTAGTGAATCCAGACAATAAAATATTATTAACTTAACAAGTCATTTCTTAATAAAATATATTTAGATGTCTCATTGTTCACGAAAACACAATTTTAAATACTTGAATGTATTCTCATCGGTTAGCACTCTCTGGCTAAGCTCATATTAGGAGTTTCTAGCATTCCTAGATACATATTTTATAAGTCAAACATTTTTATTTCAGAAGTTTTTTTAGTATTTCTATTACTAATTTAAATGAATATTTTTTTTTGATTTAAATTCTTTTTAAATTTTGACGAATTTAGATATTAAAGACTGCGTAGTCTTAAAATAAATTAATTTTGATTAACAAACTTAAGCGTAATCGTGAAAAAAGCCTGAATATACGCCACTGAAAAAAGAAAGAAATAAAATCATTTTATTCGTCAGGATCGATTATAATAAAATATTAACTGGATTTAGTTGTCGCCCGGCGACAAAGGTTTTTCCGAGAAACCCGACGGCAGTCGGTGGCAATGCTATGAAAGAAGCCGGCATCTTTGATTTTTTGCGGAGTCATATAAAGATAAGGACATTATTATTTTTTATTGAGGTGCTAGAGTATTTACACAAAAATACATTATGAAGGGCGCTGTTGCATATATATTGGTATTAGTTGATATTAGCAAAGAATATTATTGTTTGTGACTTTAGTTAGTTAAGGATGATATGTCTATATATTGGTGCATTTTTTTTATTAATATTCTGTTGTTACACTGCAATAATACTTTGTTATTTTGGATGTGGGAAATTATTTTAATGTTTTAAGCAAAGACGGATTTAATAAATAATAATAACAGTAAAATTTGTAATACCTATTAACAACAAAAATTTAAAATCATGATATAATAATTTTTTTTTACGTATTAACAAAATATAAACAACAAATTAGATGTCAAAATTATTTATATTAGATCCTATTTAAAAAGCAATATAGTCTTTAGAATTTTGGCAACGTTGGTTTTTATTAAATAACAATAATTACAGAACTAATTTGTTATATTTAACAACAAACTTTAACATCATGGAAATAAGAAAACATTTATTAATTTTCTAAGCATACAGTGTAATGGAAGGAAAATATAAATAAAAATTAGAAATCAAAATTATATATATGCAGGTACTTTATATTACTACTTAAAAATAAAACATTTACACTACTACTGGGTATTTACTTTAAAAGGGATAAATGAAATATTTCTTCGCAAAACTACATGTAAGAGAATTAAGCATAAACAAAAACTACAAACATCGTTAACTTTTTTTTAAATTCGGCACGTGTAAACTTTCAATTTAATTTTCTCACCCGCATAGTTAGAGTTAGATAACCATTTACTTAACCACATTAAGAAAATATGATTATTAAGTTCCAACTAATTCATATTATTAAAACATCTAAAATATAATCTTCGGATTGTCACGGGGTTTTTAACAGGACACTGTCCTCCTCAGTGAACACCTCAGTAGATTGAAACTAAGAAGAAATATATAATTTGAAAATTAATTCCTAAGTTCATCTCATCTCTCTTAAAAAATTGCTACTTCTCAAAATTTCCCATTAAAAATAGACCATATACCATATGGCAGTAAAATAATTGAAAGATCCAGACGGCAGGAAAATCACACAAATTTTTCGGAAACATTTTGACACCTGCACGCACACAATCGTCAATTAAAAACGACAACTATTTACAATTATTTTAAATATTTTAATAAACTTCAAAATAGCACAGTATTTATAAAGGTGAAGTTATAAAAATTTGGAAGAACTAATAATGCACTGGACGCACGCAAAAATGAAACGAATACTAAATTTTACCATTTATCAAAAGCATTCGATAGTCATTGGCTCCAACGATAACCATTTAGTCACTTTTGGCAGAGGTTGTCAGATATCCTTTAGAATACAAATGAATGAATGATTTTATTCGAATAAAACCATTCGATAGTTGAAATCATTCATTCAGATAAAATATTCGATGAGTCTAATTCATTCGATAGTTCCCATCGCGCTAGTTCTAGCACTCTCTGGCTAAGCTCATATTAGGAGTTTCTAGCATTCCTAGATACATATTTTATAAGTTTTTTTTTAGTATTTCTATTACTATTTAAATGAATATTTTTTTTTGATTTAAATTCTTTTTAAATTTTGACGAATTTAGATATTAAAGACTGCGTAGTCTTAAAATAAATTAATTTTGATTAACAAACTTAAGCGTAATCGTGAAAAAAGCCTGAATATACGCCACTGAAAAAGAAATCTAATAAATAAAAAATAAACAAATTTGCCTAACTAATAAAGAATGCTTGACGTTTCAGGAGGTACTATTCATTGTCAGAAAAAAAAAAGAAAAATTAGAACCAAAAAGCTTAAAATGTTGTATTGAAGTATATACACTGTCGGCAAGGACTAGTTTTGGGTGGCCGATTTTCATGTGTACGAAGAAAAACACCTTTTTTATTTGTCGTTTACATGCTATCGGTTGTTTCATTATAATTTTTGCATTGTTAAAGGCTATTTTGTCCCATAAATGCTGACAAATCTTAGCTTTGCGAAAGTCACTTTTTTTTAAATATGAACTTATAAACATTCCTATTTAATACGGAATATAGATTCTTCTGTGCTTTTTATATCCAAGCGTTATTGACTCTTTGAGACCGTTTCACTGTTTTACATAATTACAAGTTGTCCGATAGGAGTATGTGAAAATGATTCGAAAATGTGTGGCAGAGAAGCTGTCATTATTTGAAAAGCTGCGAACGTTTTTTTGGAGCCCGCGGTCTGTCATTATCGGACACGTGAACATGCCGTATGAAATATTTATTATATAGGCCTAGTTATATATTATTTTCTTTCGTTTTATTTAGTGGGAATACACAAATATGCAAGTAGAAATAAAAAAAAAACGTGTGTGTAAAGTGCTGAGCGTTATACCGGGTGCATCTCAAAAGTGGCTCACTGTAACAGTCAAATTTCCTCGCAACGACCTCTGTGTGCTAGCACATAAAATATCGCAAATAGCTATTATTTTTGCATCATATTTACTATAATTTTATTGTTAAATATTATTTTATTTAAATTTTACGATTATGCAACCCGATATACACCGCGATATTATACATATATTGTCACTGATGCCGACCAGCAGTAGGCTTTTTGTCCATCTCTCTATATCTTTGGTCATCACTTGTCACTTGTCACTGTCAGATCAAATCAGATGTTTTTGGATCTATTTATCCTTTGTTTTGGTTATTGAAATTTTATAATAATTATTAGATATAATTTCGTAGTTAAATTGATTATTTTTGATGTGGATCGCAGTGTGCAATTCGTTCTTTTAATTGTGGAATTTCTGAGTTTAGTTCGTTCATTGACCGGATATGGAATTTGGCTGAGGAGAAAACATCATTTTTTATTTATGCCTTTTGAGTGTCGTCGTGAAGAACTGGCTGCCGTTTCGTGAAGCATTCCCTGTTGGTGAATAGCAGGTCTTCGTAAAGAAGGATTAAGGCTTCCGAAACACATTTGGTCAGAAACGTGGTTGGATTTTGTTGAGTTTACATGGACCACCGACCAATTTCCGTAAGGGATTAAATAGCCAAATTTTTCCGACCGATATCCCGATTCCACGTGCCCAAGAAGTCCCCGAATAGTTCCAAGGTATGCTATAATTCTTCTGCCTTTTCTAAATCAATCTCAACTGATTTTTATTCGTATTGTTGACTGGTTTTCGACTTTTCCACGCCCACGTGGTGTAGAAAGATTAGTTGAGTGTTATCTTTCTTAAGTCTTATTTGGTTGTTCGTAATTGTAGAGCAAGAAGACCGATCCAGACCGTACAGCACAGAACAGTCCAGAATTCCATCCGTTCCTGTTGCCCTTGTGTAGAGTTACCCGTTGGACATAATAAACCCTCCTTGAGGTAAAGTTCAGATTTGATTAGTCCTTCTTTATTACCTGTATTAACTCCTACACGTTGTGCTAGTCCTTGTTCTATAATTGAGGCTCTTTTCTAAGACAACCAATGTTATTTAGGGTTTTTTATGTTCACCTTTTGAAGTCCTACACCTGCCTGTACATTTGCTGAAGGGCTCCAGTGACAGTACCCCGAGCTGCTATGCACCGCCGTAGCCACCCTGTAGCTATACACCGTAGCTCAGCCGGAGGAACTTCTGAGTAATGTCAAGACTTAGAGTAAGACTGTTTAGATTTAGTTTGATATTTGTAATCTACCCAGGATTTTATACTTAGTTTAAGTAAGGGGGATTATGACGTCATACTTTTAGTTAGTTTTCTTGATTTAAATTTTATTCTACTTTTCAACGTTTATTCATTTCCATTTCTTTAAATATTAACTTTTAATATTTTAATAAATTGCTTAAACATTTTTAGTAGTATTATTTGCAGTCTAGTCTCATAGTTAAATTAGAGTCACTTAAGTACAAATAGTTATAGAATATTTGAAGTTCATGATAGTTGCACTCAACAGTTCGAGGTTAGTGTTGAAGTCTACTTAATAGTTACATCTTTATTGCCGAGTTCATAGAGTATAATCTCGTGGCGCCCTTTTATTACTATCTTTGAACCCCGACCACCCGGCTGTTAAAATTAAAAAGCTAGTGGCCTCTATGCAACTCATTACCGATTAAGTAAACTTGTGTTTTATTGAACAAACCCCTATAACTTTTTTATTTGTTTCAAATAAAACAACGAGATTTGGTATGTTAGTATATGACATAAATTAGGATTGATTGATGTATTCAATTATTTTCGGTCACTTCCTGTTTCACCGGAAATGACTACAATTTTTGATTTTTAAAAGGCACCCTCGGTATTTTTTTACTTTATTCGATAGAAAATGACACTCTTAATAGAATGACATATCATATGTCAAATTTTGCATTTTCACATATGGTTTATTTGAAATTGTAACACGCGGTTCATAACGACAATTTGACTCGAAATACCAAGTGTGTTGTACCAAATTAATCATAAAAAATGCTTTTTCCAGGTAATGCTAACGAGCCACCCTCGTTCCATTTGAAAAAAATTGAGATATGATTAAAAATACTCTTTGGACATCTTTTAACCGACAAGACACTAAAAACATTAGACGATCAAATCTATTTTTCCAAGGTTCCTTGATTAAAAATCAGTGTTTTAACGCAGCCATGACACTCTAGATTTAAATTTAAAATACAATTTTTTTTAAGCGAGAATGTTAAAAGTTGACATATGATATGTCATTCATTCTATTCAGAGTGTCATTTGCTATCAAATAAAGTTAAAAAAATACCAAAGGAGCCATTTAAAAATCAAAAGTTGTAGTCATTTCCGGTGAAACAATTTAGGATTGATTACTAACATACCAAATCTCGTTTTTTTATGCGAAAAAATAAAAAAGTTATAGGGGGTGAGCCACTTTTGAGACCCACCCGGTATAGGAGAGATCTACATCAAATTAATAATAATTATTTTATTTTTGTTTTTTGTATTTCTACTATTTTTTGTGTTTTTCTCTATTTACTATTTTTTATATATTCTAGCAGGTGTAAAGCCCTCTCTAAACGTAAATTTTTATACTTTTGCATTACTTTTATCAATCATAGCATTGTTTTTTTTTTCAGAAACGACTTAAAAGTTCCGATTCTCTTTAAAATTGCCGCACAACCAAAACAATAGAAATTAGATCACTAAACATTAGATAGGTAATAAATCTCAATTCTACATCAATCAGATTAGTTCCTCGGCTATTAGAACTAATTCTAAATTGTAATCTTTGAACGTTGGACTGTAAAACAACGAAATAACAATAAAACAGCGGTTCCGTTCGACAATAAAGGTGTTTAACCTCGTGGCGCACACATTTTTCAAATTGACTTTTTGAACTTACCGCGGCGCTCGCTGTCAAGTCAATTGGCGCGCCGGCACCAGGGGGCGCTTCCCGTCTTCGTAACGAGACTGGCAACGAACGGTTGCTTCGACTTAAATTAGAATAAATTAAGCGGGAATTGATTTTATTATCGCATAAAGTAGTGCAAATGTAACGGACGATGATGGGAAGATGCATGGCGTGCGGGTTAACGCCACACCGGCAATTAAAAGTGAACCTAAGTGAACCTTTAGAATAATTATAAGATACTGTATATTTTTCTATGGCCGTAATTGAGGTACTACCATACACATTAACAGTTGTTTTTAGACACCGATATCAGAAGTGCAGTGGATGGGATTGAATTCATTCACAGACATTTACTAATTGTTCAAAAAGTAAAAAAAAAATATAATTAATTTGGATTGAGTCCAATTCCAGTCAAAATATTTTTATGAAATTTATTATCGAGCAACAATGGGTGCACTAGTTGAATTTGATAATGACACGTTTAAGCTAAACAAGAAAAATCACTGGTTTTTGCGCTACTCTGTAAATTGTTTTAACGTTCGTGCTTACGGAACAAACCATAGATTACTACCTATACATAGGTCATCGAAACTGCGTGGTCTGGATTTTAACGTGTAAGACAGTGATGTAGCCAGCTTAATGGAAAATCAAATGTAATAAAAAGAGATAAAAGTTGGGTTGATACATTTCTTCTATGCGGTATTGCCGGATTTTGGGTCAAAATTTCGAACCGTACAAATAGGCGTTTACGAAAAATCTACGGTTGGAACTTTATTTTTCACAATTAGTTACTCATTTTACTACAACTGTAATATATTATATTTAGCTCAGATATATTATCTTCATTTCAGTAATATACATGAAAGATTTTAAAATAGTTATTTTTTTCTACTTATGTAAAAATCGGCAATACTGTATGCTGCTTTTTATTCTCAAACAAGGGACTTCCTTAAATTATTAATGATAAGTTCTTGATGGGGCTAATGTTAAGAATGATATTAGAACTAATGAAGCAACCATATCGCAGATCGCAGTATGTCTGAGGCTGACTTAGGCTTTTTGTTACTCTGAACATGTTCTCATAAAACGAGCGATATTTATATCTAAGCTGAATATTTCCGAAGTACCTGGAGTGGTTCGGCTGGTACGCTCCCACGATACCGTAGTTCTCCGTACCTTTATAGCTAAATCATGGTGCAACAAAAGGAGCAAAAGCGTTGTTCGTAGATGCCGTGGCGCCTTACTGAATTTTCTTCTTATTAGTTCTTTAAAATGTGTTTAGATATCTTATAATATACCTTTAAAACTACTGTAGTACTTTTAAATAAACCAAAAAACATTGTGCGTGCACTATGTGCGCATATTTGAAGTGAAACTTCTTGTTATTTCCGACTGAGGGTTCCATTCGGGTACCTCTCTATCCACGTGCCGAGTTTGGTTGCAATCGACCCACAATTAAGAAAAATCCTGATGATTTCATCCATTTAGAGGCATCGATCGGTTCGAAACGTCGCGGGCGTCATCCTGTAGCCCGTCCCCAATTATGCCGAAATCGACCCACATTTTTCATCAATATATTAAATCTTTAGTCCCACCCTGATGAAGATGTAAACGAAACGTCTTATCCAACTTTGCAGGGTAGAACCATAGTAGAAGGAAAAGAGTAGTTGCACTCTCCCAAATATTTTCTGTCAGTTTTTACAATCTGTCGAATATCGGCAGATTGCAGAGCGTTTCAGTTGAGTTCCGTTCGTCGACCTGCGAGTTTCGAGCTTACTGTGTGCTGCTATTGGTTGTAGTCATAATTCAAAAAATTGTGCTTTGGGTATGCCTTGGTCCAGTCTGTTATAGATGGAGCTAAACGCCCGCCCTACCAAAATTACTAAAATGAAATCTTAAAATAGCTTCTAAACCTTTTAAAAGGTTTTAAAAGGTTATCAAAAAACAACTATCCTATAATCAAATAAACATTAACAAAAATGAATTAACATTAATATTAAAAATTGACCTCGGAAATACTACATACAAAAACAAACTATAGGAAGACGTATCAAACAGAAACAATCGAATTTTTATCGAGTTCTTCTTTTGTTTTAATCGAGCACGGGTAATTCGTGCATCCTGGCTGAATTGAAATGTAAAACCAGCAATGGTCAATGCCTTCTGCGATATGTGCGTACACACCGGCCTGAACAAAAGACGTTCGAATAATAGAGTAGGAGATACAGATAATTTGCCGACAAGGTCGACTTAGTACCTTAGAGAAGGAACGAACATTTTGCATTAGTGAATTGACAACAAGATAGATACAGGGTGGTTTAATAATTACAGGGTGTCTCACTGTTTTGGAAAAAAACCTTTAACCTCCCTTGTAGTTTGTAGATTGTAGATTGTATGGGAGAGGGGAAGTATAACTCATCATACAGTCTCAGGGCTTTGACAAAAGCCAGTATCTGAGACGGTTTTAATGAGATTAGGTTAGTAATGGTTGTCATCTCGACGCACTCACTGATGAGGTGTTCTAGTGTTTCCCCATTTTCCTCACAGAATCTGCATTTGACGTTGTTTCTTAGCTTCAATCTACTGAGGTGTTCATTGAGGAAACAGTGTCCTGTTAAAAACCCCGTGACAATCGGATGAGTGTTCTTACTTAAATCAAGGAAAATCTTTGATTTTTCTTAGCCGTAAGTTCTGAGAAATTTCTTCTAGTGTCTTAGACAAAAGTGTTATAAAAAGTTTATATGATAGGGCAAAAATAATATGTACAGACGACATTTCACTAAATGGAGATATAAACCACATAAAAAATACATTAATAAAAAACGACTATCCACCATATTTTATTGACAAAACATTAAACGAAATACAAACTCCAAATCATAGACACAATGATAACAATACACAATATATACAACTTACAATTCTATACATACGAGGCGTTTCGGAAAACATAAGAAGGATAGGAAAACAATATAACATACGAACATCTTTCAAAACACAAAATGCACTTAGATCCATTTTATCACATACTAACCCAATGAATACAGAACAACACACAAAAAATGTAATATACCAAATACCCTGTGAATGCGATAAATTTTACATTGGTGAAACATCTAGACCCTTAAATGTTAGAATTAAAGAACATAAAGATTATTTAAGAAAGGGAGATTTTCACAAATCTAAGATTTGCCAGCATTCTTGGGACACAGGGCACAGAATAAATTTTAATAACGCCAAAATTATAATGAAAGAAGCGATAGCCTCTAAAAGAAAAATAAAAGAGGCTTTTTTAATACAATCTAATAAAAATAAATGTATTGCTCATGCATCTGTAGATGTTAGTAATGTATGGCAATCGCTTCTTTCATTCATTTTAAAGAACAATAGATACAACAAGATAAATAAACATAACATACGTAAAATTTAAAAATAATCATACAGAAAGTTTGGGGCTTTTTGGTTTTACCTTATTAAGTAATTGTTATCAGGTAGTAATTGTTAATTTTGAAGTTTAAATATCAAGTTAAAAATGTCATTTTAACAGAACGCCAACGGTTTCTTGTAGACGTATCTGTTTTAAAAAAAGTAAAGTGTTCTCGAATAGTTGAATTTCAATATTTTAAACAGTTTTTTTCTTTATTCTTTGTATTTTTTTGCTACCGACGACGGAAAGAGATAACTTTCCGAAACGTTAAGCATTTTTTTTCTTTGTTAGGCAAATTTGTATTACTATAAACATAACTTCTGACAAGCAGCGTCCGTTTATGTTTAACGCAGAAGTGTTTACAAAAAATAATTATTTTATTTTGTAGATTTTCTTGCAGAGTGCGGTGGCAAAATACCCATAAAGGATTTTTTTGGAAAGATGAATCCGCCACATAGGTATAGACATTTTTTACTAATACTTCTTATAAAACAAAATATATTAAAACCTCGCAATAAATTTTTTCCGGAATAGTTCAATAAAATGAATAATGAACTCTTTTTGGAGCCACGCTGTATAAACATAACAGGAAACGGGTGTTGTTTCCTGATAGTTTGGTGTGGTTTATCTATACCATTATGGTAAACTTTATGTTAATTCGAAAATATCTGTTATAACATACAACATACCTACCTGCCTGCTTTATTATGCACACCGTAGAAGGAAAAATAAAAATACACACCTATACGATACCATATGTTTCTTTATATCTATAATCTATTATCTATATTTTTATCTTGCTGTATGTGACAAAAAAAGTGTAAGAAATAAAGGAAAAGAAATATACAAAATAAAAAGTTATTTTTTTAAATATCTACCGGCTGCATGAGAAATTTTATATTGGTCAAACATCTAGACATTTTAGACCGTTAAATGTGTGTGTGTTCGAGTTAAAGAACATAAAGATTAAAGGGCGACTTTTGCAAATCTAAGATTTGTCAGCATTCATGGGATACAGGACACAGAACAAATTTTAATAATGCAAAAATAATAGTGAAAGAACCGATAGTGTCTGAACGAAAAATAAAAGAGGTTTTCTAATCTATTCTTATATAAATAAACTAGCGTGTACCAGCGACTTCGTTCGTGTCAAATTAATCATTTGTAATGGTGATGATAAAGCAAAGCAAGAATTTCCATTAACATACAAACTGGATAAAATTTTCTCACATTTATGTCAGCATGAGAAAAAACAATATGGCGATATTATTATATAACTTGGTAATATTTGAGGTGTAGTTTCATCTCGTTGGAATTTTACTTTCGAAAAATCCGTTTGCCAAAAATAAGCTTTTTACGTCAAACAGTTTAAGCAGAATCGTGGTTAAGAAAATACCCAACTTTTTGGAACACCCTGTATGATTTTTTAAAAAATTTCAAAATATGTAAAAACCCAAATAAATTATGCTTGTCCAAGCGTTTTCCCGAAAGACTAACCGTTTTTTAAATAACAATAATTGTAATATTTGAGGGGCGTTTTCACCCTCTTGGAATTTGAGATTCGAGAAACCCCTCCTTATCGAACCTCTACACCCCACAGTCAATCTGTTTGCCAAAAATCAGCTTTAAACGTCAAGCAGTTTAAGCAGAATCGTGATTACTTAATGGTCATATTTTATGAAACACCCTGTATAAATTTATAAAAAATCTTAAAATATGTAAAACAACAAAATAAAATATACGTGTTTAAGAGTTTTTCCGAAAAACTCACCGGTTTTTAAATAAAAAATATTTTAATATTTGAGGGATAGTTTCACCCCCTTAGAACTTGAGTTTCGAAAAATCCCTTCTTATCGAACCTCTACACCCTAAAGTCAATCTGTTTTCCAAAAATCAGCTTTTTACGTCAAGCGCTTTAAGCAGGATCGTGATTAATCATTGACCAGATTTTTCGAAACACCCTGTATACATTTTTAAAAAATCTTAAAATATGTAAAAAAACAAAATAAGATAAATAGTTTTTTTCTCTTTTCTTTGGGTTTTTGGCTTTCGACTCGTGAAGATAGATGATTGAGATATACCTCCAAAACATAAAGAATTTTTTTGTCGGTTAGGGAAATTTGTTGTACTACTGAAAAGCCACTGATAAGCTGTTTCGGTTTGGATTCAATGCAGTCAAAGAATCCCCCCCAGTGGTGTTTACAAAAAATAACTTTTTTTTATTTTGCAGATTTCTTTTCTAGTGGTGAAAAAAACACATATTTTTCATGAAAAGAAGTGTAATAATATGCTATAACCATTGTTGCTGACGAATGAATAAAATCTATGACTAATCAGTAACATTAATTTAAACCAACTAACCTTTCTAACGAAATAAAAAGAAAGAACAAGTACGAAGTGTGCCAAACAAACAAAAACACAACGAAACTTCCTAGAAGTGATTCAGGTTTCCATCGTAGACACGATTATGTTTTTTACAAGTGACTTTTGGAGCCAACATGATATCGGAAACTCGTTAGTCATTATCAGAGTTCTATAGTGAATCAATATTCTTTATACAGGGTATAAACTAATAAGAGTTTTGAAGGTATTAAAAAAACTCTATACACTATTGACAAAACACAACTTGACTTTCCTAGATAAATGAACCAAGTTTAGATTAGAAAGTGCCCATAAGGACAATGTAAACACTATTTGGCGCTATTTTTGCAACGGTCGCGACCCAAAGCTTTTGATAATTTCGGATCGGTTCGGCTTTTTCCGGAATTATGTCGCCAAATATTATTTATTCAAATTTATTATTATTTTCTTTTAATTTTATAAATAAAATACAGTGTGTTGCATACAATAAACTTTATTTTATATAAGAACATGTATGTGAAATACCTATGAATCATTGGAAACCGACGTTATGCCACGATCCACGATAGTTTTTGCAGTTCATAGTTCACTACACAGTTTTTTAGTTTTTAATGCCACTTTTCACAATTATCAGGGGTTTGAGTAAGTAAAATTTAAATTAAATTCACAAGATAGCTTTACTTTGAGAATGGACGCTTTAAACACTTTTCGCTATTTTTTTAATGAGGGCGGTTTAAATTTTGAAAGATTTTATAATTTTTGAAGATTCTGACTTTGACAAGAGAAAATTATTTCTGTTATTGTTTGGCGGTTGTTCTTAGCAACCGCTATAGCAGCGCCAGATCGCGTACAACGGTCGCGACCCAAAAAAATTATATATCTTTACTAGACTAAATTTATTTCCTTTATCTATGACCTATGACAATAATATTCCTCCAGTCTGACTTTGACTAATAACACAAATTTCAGTCATAACACAGAACTGTAATTAATATCATTAACTGAAAGTACGTCTCTTTAGCTTTGCCGATCATATTTTACATGAGCAAATAAATCACACACAGGCGACCGTCCAACCTGAAAAAAGTCGTACTACAAAAAGGACCGTAAAAAACTCGAAATGGATTTACGCACCACTGGGTACCTATAATGAGGTACCCTGTCCGCGGACCTGGAAGGTGACAAGCGCGGTTGCCACGCTTAATGGGTAGGTACTCACAGAGGTCTGATGAAATTTTATAATTCCGAATTTGTTTTAGTTTATTTGGGGCCTTATAGAGTTGTTGAATAGGTGCTTGGTGCTTTTATAGACTTAACGCCAAAGTTTTGGACCGCCTGTTTAAAGCTGTACGTAAACTGAATTTTTGAAGTTGACGAGAAAATGTTCGCCCAATAATTTTGTTTAATATTCGAATGTACTGGCTATACGTGACAGCCATCAGACCTACTATCACGTATGGTGCAGTCGCCTGGTGGCAGAAAGCCAACCAAACAATGGCAAAGAATAAATTGTCGAAATTACAACGACAAGCATGCTTAGCGGTGACTGGTGCTTTCCATTCCACGCCGCGCCGTCAAAAGCTATGGAAACCCTACTCGATTTACCTCCTCTTCAAATTATTTTGGAAAGAGAGGCGAGATGGGCTACATATAGGTTTCTAAATCTGGCACGAGGAAGCCAAGGAACAATCATGTTCACATAAAACCGACTAGTAGACGAACTACAGTCGGATGAGATTCTGGGAATGGTTTCGGATCTCACACCATCAGTCCAACTCTTGACACGCCCCTATAACGTTCTGTTTCCGAATAGGGACGAATGGGATAAGCCCAGAAACGGTTTATTACATGCGGAAATGTGTTGGTACACGGATGAATCCAAAAACGAAAAAGGATCTGGCGCAGGAATTTACTGCAGCAGTCCAAAAAAAGGAAAATACACGACAATTTTCCAAGCTGAGCTATATGCTATTGAAGCCTGTGTGCAAATGCTGGTAGAACGGCAATACACCGGGAAAACAATATGCATATTTTCGGATAATCAAGCCGCGTTGAAAGCACTTGAGGCAACGAAAAGCACGTCTATGACGATTCTTCATTGTAAGAGACTACTCAATATATTAGGAAATAGGAACCAAGTGTCGCTAATATGGATTCCGGGACATGTCGGCCTAGAGGGAAATGAACGTGCTGATTCCCTCGCCAAAATTGGTGCAGGCTCGTCATTCGGGACTAATGCAGTCCCGGAATGCAGCATGCCAAAAAAATCTTAGCAGGACCATCCAAACATAGAACAGGAGAACTCCTTAAGGCTAGTAGGAATGGAGCGCCTACACTCACTGCAGTGTACACGGGCCACTGCCGGCTGAGATCACACCTACAGAGGATGGGACTGGTGGAAGACGCCGAATGCCGACTCTGTAGGGAGGATGACGAAACAATAAAGCACGTTATGTGTACCTGTCCCGCTGGGGGCAGGACCAGGTTTGAGATGTTTGGCAAACCCATGCTAGACCTATCAGACCTAGGAGACATATCACCCTCTGACATAACGGCCTATGTTAAAAGGCTGGGTCTGGAGGGTGAACTTTAACGCTCCTTTTATAAAGAGCTTGTAGAAACTGAGCCACAATAGGCCCTCGCGGCCGCAGTGGAGGGTCCCGTCCCATGGGACCCACTCTTAGTCAAATACAATAATATTCGAAGACAGTTGTCTCAACAAGAATGTTTTGCCGAGTTGGTTTCTGTTTGCGGAAATGACAATTTCTCGTTGGTATGGAGAACTTAAACACAAAACTTCATCTATTTCCGTATTGTATCGGAATTTTAAATTATGTCTTTATTTTCGAGAAAATTTAGTCCAGACATAAGGAATATTTTGTTGATGTTTGACCATCGAAATCTTAAAAATAAAGAAGTTGTCTAAAAATGTGCTACAAACGGATATAGTATAATTCTTTATCTTTAATTTCCTTCATCATTTGTGTAAAAATACCTAGCTAGTTTTACATAAAACGTTAAATGCCGAACGCTTATTTTGCTACTTTTTCGGACTAGTGAAATGGATTCCTAAGATGTAGTCAGCGCTTTCAAAAATGTAAAAGACAATCCTCGAAGACAGTTATAATGTCCTTTCGATCACTGAAAATTAAGATTTTTGCTTTATCTACAACGAAGTTATACAGAGGGATCAATTGTTTCGAGACAAGAATGGTACGGCTGTGTTCGATCTGGCAGACAGTAATAAAACACTGTTTTACTCGGTATGCAATACAATGAATTACAATTCAATCAATAACTTTAACTTATAATGGTAAGAAAACTTGACCTATATTTCCATATATAAATCGGTAGATCTTTGCTCGCTTAAAATGGTAAAATTTGGCAACTGCGCTAAAAGCCCGCATTAAAGAAGCAGTAAAAGGTAGACAGCTGGGCAGCTGGTACCTACAGGCCTGATGGTACTGATTTCTTCGTCAACAAAGACGCAATTTTCTTTGTCTCTCTATTCAGCCGACATAGTATATAATTTTCTGCAATTTCTTGCTACATTAGACAAAAAAAATGAAATAAATTGTTAAAAAGGAAAAAAATAAAACAATAATTACAATACATGATTTTGTATATATATTAAAAATAACTATATTTCATATCAATTAAACTTTTAGTTACGTAATCGATGGCGCGATTTTTAAATTCATTGTTGCCAACCATGGACATATTCGTCGCCGGGCTGACTAACTGGAATTTAAATTTCGCGCTGGGGATTCAGGTGGTAGCTCTGCTGTAGAAAATGTCAAGTTGCCGCATGTATTTATTTATTTCCTGACATTGGCATTCGTTTTAACACTTTAGTTTTGTATTACGAGTTTGTGGTTTAAATAAATAGTGTTGTGATACTTTAAACTTAAAAATGGTTACTAGCAGATCTTGCAGTCGAACATTGTCCTTTTTAGAACCTCTCTTAGTGCGAAGTGGTACAAGATAGCTTAATAGCCGTAAAAAACTCATCGCAACTTTGTTAGAATATTTTGAGCGGGAAACTGGTAGTAATGACCCTTTATGTCCTTTAAATGCTATTAAGAAAGTGAGTTTTGTTAATGTAAATAATAACTGTTTATATTATACAGGGCGGCGCTTCTCATACGCCGCGGAAGCTCTAAAGAGAACGGTAGTTTATATCGAAGTGAAATTTTGGCAGCATATGTAGGTTAACTGAAAGCATTTTATAGAAATATATAGAATTATACAGGGTGTTCCCCAAAAAAATTACACATCAAATTTGTGTTTTTTCTAATGGAACACCCTACATAATAATGGATTTTCGGATTCTAGGAAAAAAATAAAGGTGAGTTTTATTAAAGAAGCATATACCTAAAATCTAAGGATTTTGACATATTTCACATTTTATGAAAATGAAGAATAAATTTTAAATTTCGATAACAGTTATCTAAATTTTAGTTGACCTTGTATAGCCTGATATTTAATTACAGTAACCATTGTATGTTAAACCAAATTGAAATTTGACCCGAAAAGTTATACAGGGTGAAACAAAATTAATATGGAACATTAGTCACATTTAAAAGCACAATTTACTCCTTTATTTTAAATGGAACACCCAGTATATTTTTCCGGTGTTCAAAGAGGAATTTATTAGCGATGGGAACTATCGAATGAATTAGACTATCGAGTGGTTACTGAATGAATGATTTCAACTATCGAATGGTTTCATTCGAATAAAATCATTCATTCATTTGTATACTAAAACATATGTGACAACCTCGCCGTGCGACTAAATGGTTATCGTTAAGCCACGACTATCGAATGCTATAAGCTTTTTTCGTTTTCCTGTTATTACCGATTCTGAACTGTCCTAGAATTGTGATGCGTATGCGCAGAAGGAAATATGAAGACATTATTTCATTTGCGCATGCGCTGGAGAGTTCTAGGACGATTCAGAATCGATAACAACAGGAAAACGAACAGACCTTTTGATAAATGAAATTTAGTATTCGTTTGATTTTTGTCTGCGTCAGTGCATTACTAGTTCTTCCAAATTTTTATAACGTGCCTTCTAAATACTGTACTATTTTTGCGTTTATTAAAATATTTCAAATACTAAAGTAGTAGTGTTTTTTTTTAATTGACGATTGTGTACGTGTGCAGGTGGTCAAAATTTTGCCGAAAATTTGTGTGATTTTCCGATCTTTCCATTATTTAATTTTATACGATATATGATCTATTTTTTTAATGGAAAATTTTGAGAAGTAACAATTTTTAAGAGAGATGAGGTGAACTTACAATTAATTTTAAAAATACATATGTATTTGTATTTTAGATGTTTTAGTAATATGAATTAGTTGAACTTAATAATCATATTTAAGTAATGTGGTTAAGTAAATGGTTATCGAACTCAAATTTTGGGATGAGAAAATTAAATTGATTGATTAAAGTTTTACACGTGCCAATTTAAAAAAAAGTTAACAATATTTGTATTTTGTTTATGCTAATTCTCTTACATGTAGATTTTTGCGGAGAAATATTTCATTTATTTTTTTAAAGTAAATGCCAGTAAAAGTAAATATTATTTTTAAATACTAATACAAAGTAATAAAAAGTAATACACATATATAATTTTGATTTCTAATTTTTTATTTATATTTTTCTTCTATTACACTGCATGCTTAGAAAATTAATAAATGTTTATATTTCATGATTTTAAAATTTGAATTAATATAATATAATATATCTATATATATATATATATATATATATATAATAACTCAAATTTTGGGATGAGAAAATTAAATTGATTGATTAAAGTTTTACACGTGCCAATTTAAAAAAAGTTAACAATATTTGTATTTTGTTTATGCTAATTCTCTTACATGTAGATATTTGCGGAGAAATATTTCATATATATATTTATATATATATATATATATATATATATATATATATATATATATATATATATATATATATATATATATATATATATATATATATATATATATATATATATATATATATATATATATATATATATATATATATATATATATATATATATATATATATATATATATATATATATATATATATATATATATATATATATATATATATATATATATATATATATATATATATATATATATATATATATATATATAATAAACCAACGTTGCCAAAAAATTTAGAGACTATATTATTTTTAAATAGGATCTAATATAAATAATTTTGACTTCTAATTTGTTGTTTATATTTGCTACTACTTAAAAAAATGTTTATATTAAATGATTTTAAATTTTGGTGTTAATAGGTATAACAAATTATTACTGTTATTATTATTTATTAAACCAGTTTTGCTTAAAAACATTAAAAATCATTTTCCTATATCCAAAATAAAAAGTATTATTGCAGTGTAACAACAGAATATTAATAAAAAAACATGCAAAATATATAGTTATACTATCCCTAACTAACTATAATACCAAAGAATAATATTCTTTGCTAATACCAACTAATACGAATATACGGCAACAGCGCCGTTCATAATGTATTTTCTGTGTAAATACTAGCACCTCAATAGAAAAAAATAATGTGTCCTTATCTTTATCTGACTCAAAATCAAAGATGCCAGCTTTTTTCATACCATTGCCACCGACCGCCGACCGCTGTCGGGTTTCTAGGAAAGAAACCTACGTCGCCGGACAACTAAAATCCAGTTTATTTATAATCGATCCTGACGAATAAATGAATTTTACAAATGAATGAATTTTACAAATTAATGAATTTTATAAATGAATGGTTTTTGCTGCCGAATTAATATATTTCAAGGCAGATAACGCATCTATTCGATATTTTTATTCGAATAGTTTTCAACGAATGTTTTCTTACTAGCTATCGAATTATTCGAATGAATTGCAACTATCGAATGTTTTGATAGTATTCATTCGATAGTTCCCACTACTAGAATTTATATATCTTCAAAATATTATTAAGGTTGTCTACCCCTCGGACAAATATTTTCCTAGATATTTTATTTTTTATGATTTTGCGTCAGTAGATCTTTATTATTTGAAAAAATCTAAGTGGCTGTGTGATTTACCTTTTGTTAAAATTAAAGATTGTAGAGTAAAATACTCAACGATAATAAAAAGAAACACGTTTAAAACATATTTTAACTATTACAGAATTAAAACTAGATATAAACCTATAATTATGTGACAAAAATTAGCTAGATGCAATAAAATGAGCAAAATGCTTACTTTCCTGTTAACTGCATAAAATGATTGTCTTTTCAATTTCTACCTCGAAAAATAGCTACAATAATTTCTCTCATGTTGTCGACAATAGTTGGTCGAGTTTTGTAAACACTGTGTGACACTGTCTTTAACATATCCCCATAAAAAAAACAGACTAAATAAAATCAGGAGAATTTAAGTATTCTATTAATTGATGAATGCATAGTGCATTCACCAACTAATAGAATTATATCACTTCTCTCTGATGTAGGATAAGTTTGCATTTTCGGCAAATTTCTGAGAATTTTTTTTCTTTTAACTGACACAAAATTATAACTAGTTATTAAAGTTGGACTAATTAGACACCTATGTTGAAGTAACTTCAGACATATCACAGCCACCTAGATTTTATCAAATAATAAAGATCTACTCAGATCAAATCATGTAAATGAAAATATCTGATAATCTTATATTTTATAATATAATAGGAAAATCTTTGTTTGAGGGGTAGGCAACCTTAATAGTATTTTGACGAGACATGAATTCTCCATTGAATATCGGAATAATATACTGGATGTTCTATTTAAAATAAAAGAGTAACATGCTTTTAAAGGTGACCAATGTTCAATATTAATTTTTTCTCACCCTGTATAACTTTTTGGATTAAGTTTTAATTTGATTTAAAGTGCAATAGTTAATTTAACTACATATTAGGCTATACCGGGTAAATTCCAATTTAAGTAGCTTTTATTGCAATTTAAAAATTGTTCTTTATTTCTAGAAAATGTTAAATATGTCAAAAGCTGTACATTTTAGTCATATACTTCTCTTATAAAACTCACCTTTATTTTTCTCCCAGAATCCGAAAATCAATTAATATATACAACTTTGATATGTAACTTTTTTTGGGGACACCCTCTAGAGCTCTCTATATTTTTAAAAAGTGCTCTGAATTAACCTACATATGCTCACAAAATTTCATTTCAATACAAACTGTCTTTCTCCTTGGAGCCTCCGCGGCGTATGAGAGGAGCCACCCTGTATTTATAATTAATTTCTAAAATATTTTGATTAAAAGAAAATACATAAAAGTGGGCAACGCTGTGCCGGTCAAGCTTAATCACGTGACTAAAAGTTTATTTGGTATGAACTGTAGGTTGATTTTCTTTTTAATAACAGAAAGTGCCGGTCTTTGATTTCTTGGAACGACTAGCGTTGGGAAATGACCGCAAGTGAAAAAATGGACGAAAAAACAACGAAATTACGCAAAATCGATTAGTGGAAAGTTGCGACAGATGGTTTTGTAATAGAAAATACACAAAGTTTATAGCTAGTAGTTGTTTAGATAGATAAACAACAAGAAAATATGAAATATTCTGTCGAGGCTTAATCTAGGCGTATTTGTAAGGTTTCTATTTTTGAAAACATGAAAACAGAACTAATTGGAAATTGTTTGTGTCTAATGTACAGGGTGGGCCAAATTGGACGCTTTTAAAGGGAAACGCCCTTTTCTATAGTGAGATTACTACACGAAAACTAATATCGGTGTTGGAGCTCAATTTTTATGATGGAGTATAAAACATGATGGAGTTACAGGGTGTTGGTACCAAATCAAAAATATGCATTTTAAACAAATCGCTGTAACTTTTTTGCTATGGAAAATTTTGTATTTTTATTTCCAAAGCACCTTTTTACCTAAAATTTAATGGTTTAAGTATATTTTTTTAAATTAATAATTTAAGAATTATCAACAGAAAATTTGATTTTTATATGGCGAAAAAAAAATTACCGAAATCCGACACAAGTCTTCTATACAAGGTGTCAAAAATTAGTGTATCTAACTTCGATGGCTAATTCTACAGATAAAAATAAAACAAAAAGGTCCTATGAACATATGCCCTAAACTGCTTCCTGAGGCAGTTATAGCCTTTGAAAAGGTAAATAAAAATTCTTTATTTTTTATACAAGACGATAAAATGGTATTTTATCGTCGACCGAAAAGATTAATTCACGAGCGATTTCATCGCTCGTGAATTAATTTCGGGACACGATAATGCAATTTTATTGTCGTGTATAAAACAATATTTTTTTCCATAGCGAGTTACGTTTTAAAAAATATTCAGAAATTAATATTTCAAGGAATTTATTACGAATAGAAAAAATATTGTGCTGGGTTGGCTATGGTTTCTATGTAATTTGACAAATAAATAAATCTGTCTCTTTAGTTGTCAGTTTTGAGTCAATATTTTTTAATTCTCTTTCGTGTCGATTGCTGATTGAATTGGAGCCAGAAATGTCTCAAAACGAAATAAGTAAATTACCAACAGATATTCAGACTGAGGCGACAAACGCCATATCCAAACTGCTTTTAAATCCCGAATAACTTATGAAAAGGAATACAAAAATTTCAAAAATGGAAGCAATTAAAAACGTGCGAGAAGAAATAAAGTTTTTAACCCTCGCTGTTAAAGTATCATTTAATCTACCCTTGCGGTTAAAGTACTATTTTATCTACTATTTTTGATAGATATAAGGCAATTTTAACAGTTGCTATGGAGAAAAATATATTTTGTTTATTTTTGGAAACATGGGTAAACCGTTTTTCTTGAAATATGGTACTCTTATACACATTTTAATGCCAAAGCGAATGGCGATAGTGCAAAACCCCGTAAAAGCCTTGAAAGGGTACTTTCCATTAGGGTAGAAAGTACTACTAGCGGTACTTCTTTATCATTATAGATACAGAAATTTCAACAAATGGCATAAAAAGGTAGTATTGTTCTAAACAGTGAACGTTTTTCAAGATATTTGGGTTTAAACGTTACTATGTATTGATTTTAGTACCTATTCTATTAGCAAAATGAATTTTTTTGTTTTAAAAATTTGTTGAATTTACTGTATCTATAAGGATAAAAGAAGTACCACCAGGAGTACTTTCTACCCTAATGGATTGAAACTTGGATTGCACTGAATTGTTCACTTCTGATTGCCTCCAATAACACGCACTTGTCGATCTTCACCATAATAACTCCGTTTTATTCCTTGTCCGGCGTACAGGCCAGACCTGAATCCGTCAGATCGAGATCCTTAAACGGGCCAAGAAGGTCGTACCGGTAACGGAATGAAAACGTCGAAAGAAACAAATGGAAAAAATAATGCAGCAACGACGACGGTCGATGAGTCGAGAAAAATCAGAGACAAGGCCGTAGCCTAACCTTTGCTCTGACCTCAAAGGTCCTGGGCGTGGATATTCGTGTGGGTTGAAGTGTTTTCTGGCTCGTGGTTGATTGTGGATACCGTTAAGAATTTTTGTTAGTTGTTCTTTTGATGCTTCTTCCTTTATATTTGAATCAACAGTATCAAAATTAAACTAAATTATACAGGGTATTTCAAAAAACTCTCCTGAGATTCTTCACGTAAAAATAAGATTCATTTTTCATATCAACATAGGTCCGATTCTGCTTTGTTTCGTAGCTACAGGGTGTTAAAGTCTTAATATTTTTTCGATTTATTATAATTTTTTAGTACTTTTAGCGTCTCGAATGAAATTTTGAGGGCAAAAGTTACTATAAATGCGACATATTTTTAAGCTAAAAACGTGTCGACATATTCACCAGGGACGTGCATATGGGTTATCACTGGAATATGTTTCTAAAAAAAAGTATGTACGCCACTGACTTTGTTCTCTGGTTAGCAAAATAGTGTAAGAACTTTAATGCCGATTAAAAGTTGTATCTTGATGTTTTGTCAATTTCGGCCTCCTTGATGAGATAAACGCAATTTTATTAATTTTTTTTCATCCAAGTCTAACAGCAACGTTTAAAAAAATTAATATCATTAACTTGCGAAAGTTTTAAATAAGTACTCATTGATTCCTCATCAAAATATATGAAAAAAGTTCCTATAAACCTGTGTATGGAAGTGCATAGTTTTAGAGTTACAGGATGTTAAAACTTTTTAAAATTAGGTTTTTTTAATTGTCTTAAATACCCATATTTTTGATTTGAAATTGCTGTAGGTTGGACTAATAGTAATGATAACTAATAGTAATAATATTTAATAATAAATTAGGTAAAAAATATGTAATTTATGTTTATTTCAATTTTATTAACTGTGATTAATAAAATTGCCTTTATCTCATCAAGGAGGCCGAATTCGACAAAATATCAAGAGATACTTTTAATTGGCTTTAAACGGCCTACACAATTTTAATATCAAAAGAAAAAAGTCAGTGGCGCACATGTTTTTTTTTGGAAAAATATTCCAGTGATAACCCATATGCACGTATCTGATGAATTTATCGACATTTTTTTAGCATTAAAATATGTGGCACTTATAGTAACATTTGCTCTCAAAATTTCATTCGAATAGCTAAAAGCAATTGGAAGAAAACTATAATAAATCGAAAGATTATTAAGATTTTAATACCCTCTAGCCACGAAACAAAGCAGAATCGGACCTATGTTGATATGAAAAATAAATCTTATTTTTACATGAGGAATCTCCCTACGATGATGGATGGCACATACATGTTTTTTGAAACACCCTGTATAGAGTAAACGACACCTACCAATAGTTTGATCAGGTTTTATACCGTATGATCGAAAAAAAACAGCGCTAAATTTATTTCTCCAGACACACAAATCATTTCCAAAAAAATATTTTTTTCTCGAATTTTAAAGCACACCATTTAAAACTCATTTTTACTCAATAAAAAAATATATTACAATCTTCAAACTGGCAGTAAGTAAGCACCATTAAAAAATAAAAAAGAGTACGGAGCAAGTAATGACGTGTAGGGCTTAACCTCGCCAAAATTATTATCGATTTTCATTCCTCAGCCTCCTTTGACGCCGTTTTTTTTCGATTGTATGGTACTACTTACTGAATTGAATATAAAATGTTCAATTTTATATTCAATCGAAAATAATGGATTCCACATCACACAAATGAAACTCTAACTGTAAAAAACGAAAGTATCCAGATTTCCAGATGTACCTAAATAGAAAAATTCTAAGTTGACATTTATTTGTTAAAAAGTTTATTTTCTAACAGTATAATCACAGCAATACTTAGTAGGTACCTATAATAAGTATGTGATATCACTTCTTTAGAATTTGCTATACTTAAAACTTTTCAAAGAACTTTCGCAAATACAACATAACATCAGTGACAGTTACTTAACGTCCAATTTAATATTCAAATAAGCCGTAGAGCTCAGGTATTTAAAAATAATAAAGATTATTATGCTGTATCTATAATGAACTTGGCCTTGCCAAGGCCAACCGTTCCGAGAACCTGTTAACCGACGGCTTAACCTTGTTCTTAAGTAAATTTTGTTACTTTTTTCCGGATCGTCTTCTTTTAAACGCCAGCTTGAATTTCACCTATGAATAGATGCAAACGACATACAATATCTACGAGAGTTTCTTTGCTTCTTCAGATTTCCAAGCTACTTATGTTACATTTTTTTATTTCTAGATTAGTACTTAGTTTAACTTACGATGCGGTTTCTGTTTTTTTAATATCTCCAAATATTTAATTAATTTTTATAAAAAGGTTCCATTTAGGTACCTCTATCCACGTGCCGAGTTTGGTTCCAATCGACCCATAATGGGCTCTTTCACAAAAAATAAAATACCCAATTCAAGGACAAAATCTGAAATAGAAGACTATTTTCAGTATATTTATCCAAAAAAAAAATAGTTCCATGACATTGAATAATTTTTTTATAGGCCCTCAAAATTGCTTTAATTTGAAATAATTTTAAAGCGCCAATTGATGACGTATGAAAAATACGCCCAATCACATTGCAGAACCGTGCTCGTGTGCCAGCCAACAACTGGCAACATTGCGATTTGATTTGACCACCTCAACTCAGGGTGCATCCACACTATCCTAAATACGGCGTATCGGCGTAACGGCGTAACGACCTTGAAGAGATTTCCAGTAATTCTATTGGCTGAGATTCATCTGTCAGAAATTTTATCTGACAAATTTATCTGTCAAAAATTTCAGCCAATAGAATTACTGGAAATCGATTCAAGGTCGTTACGCCGTTACGCCGATACGCCGTTTTTAGGATAGTATGGATGCACCCTCAAGGCCAATCAACATGATATGGGCAAGGCAAATATGGCGGCGAAGACAGCGCATTATTAAATTGTTTACCTTTAAACTGAAAAGCCGGTAGTGGTTTCTCGTTCCGATTGCATACCAGAAACCAAACCAAACCAAAGCCTCTGATACCCTAGTGAGGATGTAGTTATGGCTACTTCTTACACTTACCTCACAAGATATTCACATTTGAAAATATAAATGGCCTGGATGTAAGTCTTTCTTTAGGTCACAATTGCCCCTCACATACGTTAGAATTTATTATTACATCCATCTTGTTCAGAATATCCAATATTTTTTTTTATAAAAAGGTATTTAGTTTTTTTTCTATATAAAATCTTGAAACACATATTATATTTTTTAGTTATCCTCACCTATTATAGTTTAAATTTATTCCCATTTGTATAATGCTGCAAAACATAGGAAAAATATTCCATATTTTTTGACCCAAGCCAGTGTAGTTTACACCAAGAGTATTTACCAAGGCTTTTACTAAGACAAGTAACTTCCTATACTGTCCATAATAGTATATATTTATCAAACGTGCAGTAAATTCTAAACTATGGTAGGTAAGTGTTTGCAATTGAATATTTAGTTTATATTGCTATTTTCTGTCATATATTTCTGGTTATTTCTTTTTTCGATGATTTTGAACACCCTATATATGCTACCTCAAGTTTGAATATTTACACACTAGTACACTACCTACTTATTTTCTGAGAAATCAGACCTTTTATAAAAAGTAACTAACTGATGTTTTCATAAAAGTACTAATACAAAAAATTCCATACTTATGTGGAGAGCTTTAGACTCCCTGTATATTAAAAAATTAGTGAAATATTACGTAATCTAACCCGACATTTGTGTGAAAAATGTCTATTTGGAAATAAAACAGGTTTTAAAATACGCGCCAAATATAGCACTTCTATCTCCGCCATATTGGAAAAGGTTGAATTGCCTTTGGAGAGGTGGTGGTGGGTCAGCATGGTGGCCCGGCCGTGTTGCCGCTTTTCAACATGCCAGGTGTGACGTATTAAAAATAAAGTGCGGATTTTTATTCTGGGCTGTTTTGTTTTTATTTATTTTCTTAAGAACGACTTCAAATTATTCGAAAGTGAGAAGCAAAAAATTCTAGAATTAATTGCTTTATTCAATTATGCTAATTCCAAAATATAGTGAAAGAGCCCATTAAGAACAATCCTGATGATTTCGTCCATTTAGAGGCTTCGGTTCGAAACGTCGTCGAGGGCGTCATCCTGTAGCCCCTCTCCAATTATGCTGAAATCGACCCACATTTTTCTTCATTATTTTATTGTCCAATTCCTGATGAAGATGTAAAAGAAACGTCGTATCCGCCTTTGCAGGCTGGGACCGTCTGCAGTTCTGCACCGTCGCACAGTGATGCCGAAACAATTGCTACTACATTTTTTAAAATTATTTTTGTTAGATGTGGCTTTCTAAGTATATAAGTGATGTTTTGAATTCAGAAAATTGAATTATGTATACAGAGTGTACTTAAATTGGATGTAAAAAATAAAAAATGGGTTGTAAAAAATTTTAATCATATTATTTTGTCTTTAATAGCATATTAATTTAATACTTTATTCTTTGTAAAGTTTAAAAAATCAAAAAAAGTTTGTGTAAACACATAAATAAATATACAGGGTTTTATTTTCAGCCCTTACAATAGAATTAGCATTTCGTTTTTAATATAATTATTTTTTTTCAGAACTAGTTACCAATAAGTATTGCTTAAATTCAACTTAAAAAAATATATTTGTATTCATATCCATGAGAAAAAAAAAGAAAAAAAAAAGAAACTAAATACATCTGTATATTTTATGTAGTTACCTATTATGTAAACAGTTGTTTACTTATAACCATTTAATTTTAGTTATATTTTTAAATGTTCTATAATTTAAAAATATCTGTATATAATTACCTGTGGTAAAAATATTATAAGTAGTTAGATTATAATTAGAACTTAGGTACAAGAACTTAATACGCAAGAAAAAGAAACAAAAAATTATCCTAAAGCTTCTAGATAAGATGGATAATATATTTAATATGGATTTAGTAAATGGATAAAGACAATAGAGTAATTTAATCCATAATAAGTTTTAGAGCCTCAGGATACTGTTCTATTTTACTTAACAGAAGAAGTCTTGGTGATCTCTTACTATATCCGAGAAAATTAGTAGAAGGTGCATGACATTCTCGATAAAAGTTGTTGACCGAATGTTGATGCATCATAGACACATTGACACATCTTTGTAGTTTATATATAATTATTCAAAATTAATGAGATTTCTCATAATATTAAATTTAATGTCATAATATAAGCACAAAACGAATAAAAACTTAGGCTTAACTGTGAAAAGCTAGTTAAAATTACACATTAAAAAATTATTTTTAAATTTGGATACCTTGTATATCGAAAATTAAATTCAATAAGAGAAAATATATTACCAGTTTTCTTTCTAAAACTAATTAAAAAATAACCAACAACAATATTTTACAGCACATAAGAAACACCCAGTAATATACTGTCATACGTAATTTATTTTGGGAAACTAAATCATGGTTTTCGGGAGAGTTAGGCAACCTAAATGTTGGTCATGAAACTTCATAGTTATGAAGAAAAAATGCTAATAATTGTAACGTGTACATCATATTTTTCTGGAGCAATTTGGAGCATTTAGTATTAGCTTACCTAAAATGTGATTTTATATTAAGCAGTTCTTAATTACATCAAGGTCTTCATTGAATTTTTTTATGGTACCAGGGAAGTCAAAACAAGAATTACCATGAGGGAAAACAGTTGAAAACATTGTACTTTCTCAGAGTACCATCAGTTTTTAGCTAATTTATGACCAACGTTAAACGCATTAATTTTCTTTAATCAAAATATTTTAGCTTCAGCTAATAATCTTATAAGCTTGAACATTTCTTATAAGGGATTAATAATGGGCCCGTTTTTATTCAAAAATGTTCACGATTCTGAAAATATGGATTATTAGGAAGTATACGAGTGAAATTATAATTTAAAAAAATACTTCGGATATTTTGATTTTTTGCCGCTATTGGGAACTTCTGCATCACTGTGCGCTGTGCGCGTCGGTCACATAACCTACCCACCCATGATACAAAGAATACAAGGTATGATATTGCGCAGGTTGGTCACTACGTCACAGGTGATAAACGGCACTATTGGTCGGCAAGCTCTGCGCGCCAATTTCAAATTGTCAAACAGATTGTGTCATCTGTGAAATTTAATTGTGGCAAAATATGAAAATAATTTTTCAAATGTCAAGCTCGATGTCAAAACATAACTTTTGGGGTTATGTCCTAATTCTTCCCTATTTTAGGTCTTTTTTTATTAGTGGCAATTGAACAATATGGATATTTTTTGTATGGCGTATGACGTCACAGGTGGTATGCGCAAACTTAACGAAATTGGAGCCGCTATCGATCATACCTTGTTTTCTTTATACCATGCTACCCACCAAATTTTGTCGCAATCGGACGACATCAACTTTTGATGTTTCTTACGTCAAAACTAACTGTCACAGTGACACGTGTCGTAAACGGTCAAGTTGGCATTGGCCCAATCTATTGACATATTATCAAATTTCATTTAAATCGGACGATTTTTTGATTTGATTTATGGGTTATCATTGATGATGGGGTTAGTGTAGTGCACGAAACGTCGTCAAAATATCATGAAAAGATGGGGTTCTTCGAGCTCATCATCTGATCCCAGCAATGGCCTCTTTGTAACTCAGCACCAGATTCATTATCATTACGTGATCCGAAGTAATTAGTTCATTTTCGCATTATAATATTTACTCGCGTCACTATAGGTTATTAAGTTACCTTGCCTGACACGTAAAGGTCAGCTTTTTGCCTTCCCGAGAGCCGTACAAGGAAACCGATTTCAAAAAGACCGGGAAAAAAAATCTGTAAGTATACGGACATACTCGGCTGATAATTATTAGAAAGTAAAATGCCTTGCTGCTACTGCTAAAAGAATAATTAATAGCATTCGATATGTAATTACGTAGATATGTAAGCGGATTCCCCAGAGTGACAAAGGATATAGACAATAATAGACATAGGCAAGCCAGTCTTTCTAAACCAACGACTAAAGAATACAAGGACATATAACTTCCATATACGGGCTGCAGTAGAATTTGTGATATTAGACGCCATATTTTTGGTTGTAACGAATGAGTCATCAGCTGGTCATCAGCGACAATTTTAGCGTTTTTTAATAGTTTGTTGTGTGTAGTGAACTTTGTATAAACTTTATTATAATGGTAATTTGTTCAGCTTTCAACTGTAAAAGCCGCAGCGATAAGAAAGAGCCAGGAGTTATTACGTTTCATAGGTAAATAAACAGTCCACTCCACCTTTTTAGCGTTTTCTTATTGAATTCGATAATTATTTTTCTATTATATGTACTTGATGTGTACTATACGTCGATACTAGTTTTGTACCTTTTGTTAACATGTTAATACGTTTTTTTCGTAATTCATGTGAGCATGATACCACCGCATACACCATAAGCGTAGTCAAAACATTTATTAAAAATATAAATATCTCTTTAAGCAGCTAAGTTGAGAAAAATATTATGTACCACGGCACTGACTGTTTGGTGGTATGGTAACAATTTGGTTTCGGGTGTTATTAGGCCTTGTATTCTTTAGTTATTGTTCTAAACTCTATATACAGGGTAAGTCTGAAATAAGTGCAAATACTTTTAGGGTGGTAATATTTTGACCCCAGGAACACGTTTATGAGGTTTGATCGTAAAAAAAATTGAAAATTTTATATTTTTGAAACAATTTTTTGTAAAATAGAGAATAAATGTAATAAATTATCATTTCAAATAACTCCTCGATATTTTTTTATGTTCTTAATCCGTATGATATAACATGCGATTTGATTGCTTATTAAACCTAATACGACGGGATATCAAGCTGAATAATTGAATTGCATCTGTTTTTCTCTATAGGTATATTAATTGACTTAGCTTTAACATGTTTTTCTTTTCTTTTTCAGTGGACGTACTTGTTGATGATGAACCGGTACGGTTAGAGATCTGTGATACAGCTGGAGAGGTAACTATTTTTGTATTATTTCTTTTTTTTTTAATATACAGGATGGTGCCTCTCACACAACGCGGAGGCTCCAATGACATCTTATAAGATCTTCATTACAAAAAACACAACTTTGATGTTTATTTTTTTTGGGGACACGCTGTAGAACTTTAACCTATATATTTAAAAGAAATGCTCTAAATTAGACTACAAACACAACAAAATACTGCGCCACCCTGTACACTCCAAACCAAAAAATTAATGAGTTTAATTCAGCTATAGTCTGTCCAACGAGAAGATCCTTGACAGTGATAGATGTGTCTGTCATTTTAATTTCAAAGTAGTTTATTTTATTTTACAAAGAAATAAGTTGGTACAACTGGAACGCATAGATATATTGAAAATTTGATTGACAAGATGACAAGTGATTACTTCAAAATATTGTGAAAAAAACTGTATAAAACTGAAAAAATGTAATCGAGTTATTTTATTTAATAAAAACGGTATGTGTTAATACAAAACAAACAAGAACAAGACACTACATACCAAAAAAATATAAAAAAGAACTATTATTTACTTTCAAGCTTTATGAAACCACCCGCATTTATGATTATATTTATCAATATAACTTATGTACAAATACAAATTAGTAATATTCCACAGGAATAAATAAAACAACATAGGTAAATAAAACAAACTATTTTATTAATAATAACACCTACCAAATTTTATACCTTAAAGGTTGATTAATTAACTTTAATCTTAATTTTTTTAAACCAGTACCTTTTGACATTATTTTTCTGCAGTACTAAAATCCATTATTTACCTATCGTGTGATGTCGATATGTTACAGCTACTCCAGTTTTTAGTATGTGTTTAGTTTGATCCTTCTACCATATACGAGATGCACTTATCTACGACGAAATGGTATACAAACTTTATCGATGGCAACTTCATTGGTGTATAAGACTTTCTGCCTGGGCAGCGAGTATTAACCACAAACTGTGCTATGGGTCTACAGCAAGTCTACAGTTAATTTTCACTCGATTTTTCCTCCACTTGACTTCAAAAGACACAAAACACACGTAATAATACGAATCAAAATGCATCATCTTCCAAAACGCAGGGTATTTAACAAAAGTTGACACAAAATTATAACCTATAATTTGGCAAGACTTTGACAAGCGTCAAAAATGACAAAAATCTAAAGGCGAGTTCATACGCATCGGCGTCCGTTTGTGGTTCATCGTTCCGTCAAACCAATAAAATTGAAATACGATCTGTCATTTTTTAAATAAACCAATAAAACTGGTTAAAAACAACAAGACACGACGCATGACGGATTTATATTTAAACCCATCCATAGATAACTTAAAAATTATTAGAAACTTTTTTTAGTAAAATAAATAGATTGGTATGGGACGTCATCTGCTTTTCTTCTGTCATCGTCTGTCGAAATCTTACCTGAGAAAAAACACAGAGTATATATTCGATACCAATTAAACTTTTAGTTACGTAATCGAGGGTCTGATTTTTAAATTCATTGTTGCTAACCATGGACATATTCGGCACCGGGCTGACTAACTGGAATTTAAATTTCCCGCTGGGAATTCAGGTGGTAGCTCTGCCGTAAGAAATGTCAAGTTGCTGCATTTATTTATTTCCTGACATTGTCATTCGTTTTGACACTTTAAGTTTTTGGTTTAAATGAATTGTGTTGTGATGGTTTAAGCTTAAAAAAAATTACTAGCAGACCTTGCAGTCGAACATTGTTCTTTTTAGAAGCTCTTTTAGTATGAAGTGGTACAAGATAGTATAATAGCCGTAAAAAAATCATCGCAACTTTATTAGAATATTTTGAACGGGAAAGCGGTAATTATGGCCGTTTATCTCCTTTAAGTGCTGTTAAGGAGGTGAGGAAGTGGGCAACGCTGTGCCGGTGAAGCTTAATCCCGTGACTATTATTTTATTTGATATGAACTATATATAAAAGTTTATCTATAAAAAAATATATGAAATTGTATAAATAAATAAATATTTGTAATACACTGGTTCTATAAGTCATGAAAGATTTTTCTTCATAAAAGTACCTTGCACTAGGGATGCATGATTCGAATCGATTTTAATCGAAGATCGATCTTTTTGCCGAAAATATCGATTAAAATCGATCGATTTTTATCAAACGATCTTTTGGTAGAATCGATTTTTTTTCAAAATCGAAGATCGATTTTATTTATACATTTTTACAGGTTTATTTATTTGTTAGAATAAAAAAAACGGTAACCAAAAAAACACTTTAGTTTTGCTTGAATATTTGATTCCGGTGCATCTCTAATAACAACTCCAAAATTCCGCCATCTAGCAATGAAAAATTAAGTGTAAGTGCTCGCTACCGCATGCGCCAATGTCTGTTTACCACTTTGATATTAGGTGTCAGATTTTTGTCGGTGATTCCCATATTTTTATATTTTAGATAACAGAATATTTTCTGATTTTAGCTTCTTTCCAACCGACTGATATATCAAAATTACAGAATTTACCGGTACATATTCTGTGTCAAAATCATCATAAGCATGCAAAAAGCCGAATAATTATATTTTAATATTGTTATAGTATTTTTAATTTTTACAAGTATGTCTCGGTTTGTGGGTGTTTCTGATTCAGTTTGGGATGACAGTTATTCAGTTTCAATTTTAAATGTGTTAATAAAGGTTTTACGATTTTTATGTATCTAATTTTTTTATGATTATATCGTATTTTTATTATACCAGTACACCAATACATTCAGAATCGAATATCGATATTTAATAAGATCGATCTTTTGTTACCGATTTTTTTCTGGATCGATCTTGTTATGTCCGATCTTGAATCGATTCAAAATATCGATTTATTTTATTTTTGCGACATCCCTACCTTGCACTCTCGTTGCAAAACTCTTCAGATCGAAATTAGGTGGGCAGTACCACCCGTGGTTCCATTCAGAACCCATTTCCTCTGCCAACGACCCATTACCATTTCGATTTAAAGTTCAATTAATTCGAGCAATTAAGAGAAAAATCAGATTACCTATGCATACGTTTTTCTTTTTTCTTGTATTTTTTATCGTAAGGAACAGGTGTTTGAGCCTGGGCAATTTAAATGAACGGTAGTATTATTATTGCTTGTTTATTAAGAAAAATAAATTATTGATACTCTTTAATATTTATGAAACAAACATGTTACCAGGTATTAATTTTTGTGTGTGTGTCGGGTATAATAGATTTATTTTATTGATTACTGGAATAACGGATGTTTTAAATTATCTTGACTTCTTGGTTCTACAAAACTTTCTCATCGATTTGTAATGCATAGAAATTTTTATTTTCCAACTAGTAATTACTACATCAATTTTAATTTTTTTATTAATTTTGTTACACATCAATATTTACAGCTCCTAAAAGTAAAGGATTAATAAGAAAGGAACTACGTATTACCCTTTAGAGAAGACCTTAGATTAAGAATAAAATCTCTATCTATTTTTATTCTTAATCTAAGAATGTAAACAGTTCTCCTGTGGAGAGGACCAAAAATATTGTGTAGGTATACTGGGTGCGTCTCATAAGTGGCTCACCCCTATAACTTTTTTATTTTTTCAGATAAAAAAACGAGATTTGGTATGTTAGTATATGACAGGATTGATTGACGTATTCAATTGTTTTTAGTCACTGCCTGTTTCACAGGAAATTACTAAAACTTTTGTTTTTTAAATGGCACCCTCGATATATTTCTACTTTATTCGATAGAAAATGATACTCTGAATAGAATGACATATCATATGTCAACTTTTGACATTTTCGCATATGGTTTATTTGAAATTGTAACATGCGTTTCATAACGACAATTTGACTTGAAATACCAAGTGTGCCGTACCAAATTATTAATAAAAAAATGCTTTTTTCAAATGTGCTAATTAGCCATCATTGTTCCGTTTACACTAGGGATGTCAATCCCGGAAGAAAATTTGCCTCGAAAAATCCCGGGATTGGATTATGTAAATACCGATTTTTCATGCCATAGAGTAAATGGCTTAATTTCATGGACTCATTATGAAAACGGACCAAGCAACGTAGAACTATTTATTCTGACATTCTTAGCTACCTCACAAATCCCGACTTTATAAAATCTGAACCAGATGATTGTTTCAAAACATCAAATATTTTCCTAATTAAATCAGAGATAGAAAAGCTTTTAATCAGACTAGAGCTAGACAATTCATCAGATACTTCTAGAAAAGGAACCAGCAACTACAGCGAAGAGGATGAGCTTTCCATTGCCGAACTTCTGAGAAGAGAAGATAGTGAACCTTTAAAGGTTAAACTGCAGAAAGCATTACAACAATCTTCAAAGCCGATACAAACCAAAAAAAGAATAAGACGGCGATTGTCCGACATTATTACCCAAGAAATTGAATTATTTTCAAATGGTAGTAGTCGGGGACGTAATCTCCAAAAAAGCTTTTGAATTTTTATCAACCATTCAGGCCACTAGCGTGGAATCTGAAAGATGTTTTTCTTCGGCAAGAATTTTGGGATTTTGAAAACCTTTCGGGATTGACATCCCACATCCCTAATGTCTATGCTGCAATAAATTAAAAAACATATAAATTATAGACCTACGAATGTTACTTAATCTTAGTACTTTCTATCCCGTTACGTTGACCCATCTCCTTAACAGAACCACCATAAATCTTTTGGTGTTGTTACAAGCGGCCCGACGCGCTCATTATACGCTAAATCTGGACCGGTCTTCGGGTGACAAACCGGCCATAGCCAGCAGGCAACAGCAGGATGATTCATCTAAAAATTCGATTGCTCAGCGCGATCCCTCTTTAAATACGAACGTACTCGTCCGTTGACAAAGGAAGGAACAGCCGACAGTACCAAGAGAGAACACAATAAAACATCATAGAAGTTATATTAAAAATAACTTTTTAGTAGTTATAGTTCTATAATACCGTATGATCGATAAAAAACGACGTCAAAGACGGCTGCGGGGAATGACAATCGGTAGTAATTTTGGCGAGGTCAAGCCCTAGACGTTATTTACTAAAAATTGACACAAAACTTGACAAGAATTAACACTAATTATCGAAAGATTAAACAAGAATAGAATGTTCCCAGATACACAAAGCTATATCCAAAAAATATTTTTTTAACATCACAAAAGTATTATTTTTTGCGACGTGATTGACAATATAAAAAAGTCATTTTAACGCCTAAGCATAAAAGTACGAAAATATATTATTAAACTGACATAAAGTGCCAAATTCAACGAGGGTAACCATAGTTTCTCGATATATAATTACATAAAAGGTATGACTTAAATCTTTTTATATTATTTGGAACGTTTGAAATTGTTTAAATAATTATTTGTGGCGTTTGAAAAAAAATAGCATGTTCCATTCGGAGTAAAAATTACTTTTTGTGCCTCGGCTGTATGTCGTAAGTATACGTATAGCCTCGCCACAAAAAGTGTCATTTTTACTCCTAATAAAACAATACACTATTTTGTCCCATGACTTAAGAATCCAAGGACAGATAACACCCGAGAGCAAATTATTACCATGTAACCAAGCAGTGCCGTTTATCATATTTTTCTTCACTTAGCTGTTTGAAGAGATATTTATGTTTTTTGATAAATGTTTTGTCTACGCCTATGGTGTATTGGTGTATACGGTAATTGGTTATTCGTTAAGTTTGCGCATACCACCTGTGTGTTATACGCCATACAAAAAAATATCCATAATTGAATTTTACTCTAAAATAATTAAATTTGATTATTACATCTTATTTTTTACACAAATTGAACAATACTAATAACAAGTATCGTTGTGATGTGTAAAAAAATAAGATTTAACAGTATAATTTATACAATTATTAAATAAAATTAAAGCCAAACATGTGAAATATTATTTATTATGTAAAGTTTTTATTTATAAGTAAAATATTTAAACATCGTTTATTATAATAAAACAAGACCAACGCGTAATACGCCCAAAGTTTTGTAAACGGAGTAAATATAGTAAATAGGTACTTAAATGATGGCAAAAATAAAAGACTTACATTATATTTTTAGGGCCACAAACACAAGGAATTGTCTAATTAAAACACATATAACAAATTATAGTTCGAAAAACATTTTGATAATCATTTATTTGATAATATTATGATTGGCGCTATGACAACGACAATATTTTTTGAGAATTTGACAATAATATGACAATGGCCGTTGGAAACTATGGAAACTACAAAAAAATTCTGATTTAACGCCATCTGGCAATAACTAGTAGCAACTTCTTAACCTAAAAATTAATTGCACTACCACCTAGTGGCTAGGGCTGGAACTATTTTATTTGAGATTTCCGTGGAAACGGTGGAACCGCTTTTGCTATTTCACTTTCCCGCCCCTGACATAACCCCAAAAGTTATGTCAAATTATCGAGCTTGACATTTGGAAAATTATTTTCAAATTTATTATGTCATCTGTTTGACAATTTTAAATTGGCGCGCGGAGCTTGCCGACCAATAGTGCCGTTTATCACCTGTGACGTAGTGACCAACCTGCGCAATATCATACCTTGTATTCTTTGTATCATGGGTGGTATCATACTAATTAATTACGAAAAAAATACGTATTAAAATGTTAACAAAAGGTACAAAACTAGTATCGACGTATAGCACACATCAAGTACAATATAATATCAGAAAAATAATTATCGAATTCAATATGAAAACGCTAAAAAGGTACAAAATTGTAATTTTTTATATTTTTCTTGACATTTCCAGGAAATTTTAAAAAACTTTTTAGTGCCACTTGTTTATTCGCTTGAGGCGTCGCATAAGCTGAAAAACCTTGTGAAAAACAGCGGCTCTCAAAATGTTGCCATTATTTTCTTAAATTTTCAAAGTTAAATAACTCGTTTATTTTTAATTTATTTTAAAATTGGTAAAGAGAAAAAATATTTCTTTTGACCAGATCCATCCAGGACACCCTGTATATTCCACAAGATTAACATTTGAACACGCATTCTTTATTAAAATTTTTGCTTCTTCTAAAATGGTCAATTCCGTTTATACCTTTCCAAATTCCCATACCGTTTTAAAGAAAATTAATAAAAACATGAAAATATGGCTGAATTTTTTCTTTAAGGTCTGAAAGTACTAAAAATCAAACCGCGTTTCTATGTTTCTTTGGTAATATAATTTCGTTTTCTCATTCTTTCATAGATTGTTATTGATAGAATTTTAATTAACGTCATATTTTTGCTATTTTAAAATGTTAAAGCATAAAATTTATTTAGTTCAACGCTACGGAAAGGGTTATAATAACTATCGGAAAATGTGACACTTTAACAATGCTTTAACAACAGCAAAAAATATGACGCTAATCAAAATTAATAATAACCATCTATGAAAGAATGAAATCGAAATTATATTACCATTTTTTTGTCTTTTGATTTTTAGGAATTAGCAAAAATTCAACCATATTTTCATGTTTTTTGTAATTTTCTCTAAAACGGTATGGAAACTCGGAAAAGTATAAATGGAATTAAGAATTTTAGAACAAGTACAAAAATTTCTATGAAGAATGCATTTTTCTCAAAATGTGAATAATAATAAAGTTTTTCCTCTTGTAAAGACAATCCGGGGACATACTATGTGTATAGCAAAAATTTAAGGAATTTTTCAACATGTTTAAACTCTATTTTAATCAATTTTAGGCAGTTTTAAACGAATTTTAAAACAAGTAATAGTGTTTTAAGCACGTTTAGAACACTTGTTTTTAAACAAAATATCTAAAACGTAGCAACACTGACTACAGCCCAGTTGTTAGAGCAATGAGACTTCTCTGTTTTGCTGCAGTTCGAATGTATTTCATTTAAAATCGAAATGCTGCATTTTATTTGCTTAAATAATGCAGGCAAATTAAATCGGAACCATAGTTTACTGCACGACAATAAAATTTGCCTGCACTTTCTCTTTCGCGATTCGATACAATTAATCGGTCGATTGTTTGAAGAGAGATGCAATTTAAATCGGCTCTCTGTTCCGTATCTCGATCTATAAAAGTTTGTTAGCTAGATCGGGATACAGGGTGTCTCATATAAGCCGTATGCACACTACAGGGATTTCGTAAAACAGAAGAGAGAAAGATAATAATTGAAAAAAGTTGTGCCTTTGTTGATATATTTTCATAAATCGCTTTATAGGGAACCATTATTTTTTCTATATTTAGCCGACCATACCAATATATAGGTATGGTAGACCATACCAATCTATAGGTATGGTAGGCTACTAAGATCGGCAAAATTGTTTTTTTTAATTTGACTCAAAATGAGTTATTTGGGTCATAAATGACCTAAATACAAAATATTCATGGTGTCTGTCTGTCTGTCTGTCAATCTGTAACACGATAACTCAAAAACCGCTAAACCGATTTTAACCAAATTTGGCACAAAAATACTGTGGCACCCGAGAATCTGGCTATTAGTTTTTGGTGGGGGTGGGGGGTTGGTAAGGGGGTATGGGAGGGGGTTAAAAATTTTAAAAAACTCCAAAATTACAGTAGCTAGCGAAACTCGGTTTTCAATTTAAGATTAGGAATACTATTTGCAACAAAATTTGTAATAACATCAAAATCAGTCAAAGTCGCAGTTTTTGAGATAAAAAAAATTGGAAAAATTCCTTTACTTTGAAACTAAAAGAACTGCCTACCAACTTTTTATTAACATATTTTAGTATGGGCGGTTATGCCCCCCCCCCGCGCCAATTTTTTTCCTTTCCTTAAGAGTCCATTACGCTGTACTTTGGGGTCGCTCTCAGGGGTGGGGTAAAGCGGGTGTGTGGCCGAAGGAAATACATATTATATTTCAGAAATCTGCCTAAAGCTTGTTTCATATAGACGTGAATTGCGAAAAGCGATTCGCCAAAAAATATTCGCAAAATTTGGACCTATTTCATACAGTCGCGAATTTTTAGGGACATTTTTTTTGCTCCATTGAAAGTTACCAAAAAAAATCATAACCTGAGATAACTTAATTTGTTTTATATATATTTATTCGTGTTTACGATCTTTATTTTATATTTTATAGCATACAATATGAGTTTAAATTTGTTTAATGATTATGAATATCGATTACGATTGTGGGATTGGAACAGAAGAAGGCGCAAAATTGCCATTTTTTTATAGCACAGGTTTATAGGTCATTTATGGGTCATTTGGGACATGTGAAATATTCAAATTTCGTAAGCAACAAGGTGCTTATCGCAATTTAATTCAAGAAATAAGGACAAAAGATGAGAAAAAATTTAGGAATTTTCACAGATTGTCTGTACAGGAGTTTGATAATTTGGTTGTTGAAAAAAGTTGAAAAATTGTCACCATTTATATCAAAAACATATTATGCACGAGAACCCATTTCAACTGGAGAAATGCTTTCAGTTACTTTGCGGCAGCGTCGACAAAATAACACAAAATAATCGATAACCGGATCACAACACCATTCTGCGCAAACGCGAACCTTAAAATCGCGCGAATATTCGCAAAAAGTTGAAAACACTTTAACTTTCCCGCCCCCCAAATTTTAAATCTTGCGAATCGCCAAAATCTTAAAATTTCTGACAGCGCCGCCATGATCAGTAAAATTGGACCAATGAGAGCAGTTTCGCAAAATCGCAATTCGCGATTCGCGTCTATATGAAACAAGCTTTAGACTTAGCCCAGTCCTGTCGAGTTAAGCCACACCCAAAATTCCAAACACACGTGCTTTGATTAAGATTTGATTAGGGTTTGCAGAGCTTCAGCATTTGCCATAAAATAGTGAGCAATTTGTTACAAATCTATATAAATTATATATCATTGTAATCACAAAACTTCCATCTATTTCCGAATTGTAACGGAATTTTAAATTATGTCTTTATTTTCGAGAAAATTTAGTCCAAACATAAGGAATATTTTGTTGATGTTTGACCATTAAAATCTTAAAAATAAAGAAGTTGTCTAAACATGTGCTACAATACAGATATAGTATAATTCTTTATCTTTAATTTCCTTCCTCATTTGTGTAAAATACCTTGTCAGTTTTACATAAAACGTTAAATGCCAAACGCTTATTTTGCTACTTTTTCGGACTAATGAAATTGACTCTTAAGTTTAGTCTATTACCTATATTGCCATATTATCAAGTTGAAAATTTAAAAATATTCCAAAAGAAATTTGGAAAAATAAAAAAAATAATTTATTTTAATATAAAAAAACCTTATAGATATGTTTCTGGGGTTGAAATATACCACCCCTACAAAATACCGTATGCTCTAAAAAAAAACGGCGTCAAAGACGGCAATGATCTATGATAATTTTGGCGAGGTCAGTCTCTAGACGTCATTTACTAAAAATTGACATAAAACTTGTCAAAACTTAACATTAATTATAGAAAGATTAAAAAAGGATATTCCCCCCGTTTCCAGGCACACAAATCTATTTCTAAAAAAATATTTTTTCTCGAACTTAAAACTACACAATTTAAAACTTATTTTTACTCAATATAAAAGTAAATTACCACCTTCTAAGGCCAACAGACAGCAAGCGCCATTAACCAGTCAGAGTGTATTGTCACTCCCAGCCGTCTTTGACGTCGTTTTTTTATCGCATGGTATTTGCACTTATTTAATACTCGTAAGGGAACGTTACCTCCACGTAGTGTAATATGCAAATTAATTTTATTTTGCTGTTTTAACACCCAAGTTTCCAACATAGATTTATAAATAAAAATAATTCTTCAATTTATGATGCGAAATTAATTTTAAACTTGTTCTTCTTCCATTTCTGCGAAAAATAATAATTGCACATTTTATGTGTGCATAAATCGTCTATAAACCAACAAAGCAGCCTTATAAATTAATACTAATGGCCTGTTTAAAGTGTATAAGCACATTTTTGTCACGCGCTGCTTGTAATTTTCAAATATTTTAACTGAATAATAGAGGTGATAATTTCTGATAGTATTCATTAAATATTGATAATATCAATTATCAAGTTACATATTTTTTTAAAGATATTTGCAATCTGTTCTTCGAATTATTTGAATAGTTTGATGAAATAATAATAAAAACTATATTTACCATGGTCATATCAATGCTCAATCATATTCAAATCTAAAATGTCACTTTATCTAAAGAATAAAACGTTCGATGAATGTGTTCTACCAGTCATGACCATAGACAAACTAACAAAAGCAAGACTTTTCAAAGGATTGAGGAAGTCGAATTATTGTTTTTGCGCTGGCCAGTTGAGTCAGAAATCATCGCGCAGTCGCACTCGTCAAACCTAACCTAAATAAAACGAAAAACGTTTTTGCCTTGAACCATCCTTGAACGAACTGTTGAATTCCTGATTTTGCGTTTTGTTTGGTTATTACTATTATTTTATTAGCGTACAAAACGAAAACAAATAATTTAATACATTTTACATTTATGATGAACATAATAATTACTGTGATTATACATATTATTGTGATTACATCGCTAACGTAGACAAAACGAAGGTCCTACAAATTGACTGTAAGTTATAAGAATCTTTATCTATAAGAATCTTTATCTTTTTATGATTTGAATTTTCGTGCTTTATATTTTATAATAGACTCGAAATGTTAATATTTTTGCAAATTCTTGTGAAAATCTGAAGTTTATGTTTTTGTTTTATATTTGAAAAAGTTGTATATTTTTAGGATGTTTCTTGTTGTTCCTATTATTAATATTATAATATACATAATTATTTTTTTGTACCTTTTCAAGAATAATGCTTTTATTTCGTTTACCATAACTGTTGTTTTTATCATCATTTTTTGTTATTTTAATAAGAGGAATACGTTTTCGTTTATTTAACTTTTGTTTTTATATCTGTTATTTCCAGAAATTATTGTTTATTTTACCGATGGAAATAAATTTATTTGATTTTAATAAACGCTTTTTAATTAAACATCCTTGTCTAAAAGGCTACTACAAAATACACAATCCATAAGTAAACCGTCCTCGTCTAAAAGGCCAGTTGACGCAAGCGCGGTAATAAACTCTTATCAAACTTGTTACCGTTTTGCAGTACAGCGTTGACGCGTCTTGCTTTTGTTAGTTTGTCTATGGTCATGACCTATGCATGCAAAACCTGGACACTTAAAACGGACATTATGGAAACTGCAGGTCGCACAACGCTCAATGAAACGAAATATGCTGGGAATAATAAAAAAAAGACCGTAAAAGAATAGAGTGGATACGACAAAAGACCCAGGTAATAGATGTCATCCACAGAATCAAATCTCGTAAATGGCAATGGACCTGGCAAGAAGGATTGACAACAGATGGACCATGGACCACAAAAATTGCAGCATGGTGCCCACGAGGAATTAAGAAACCTATAGGAAGACCAAAGATGAGATGGGACCATGATATTAGGAAATTAGCAGGGATAACTTGGGCCCGCATAGCCAACAATAGACAACAATGGGCCTAATTTTAAAGAGAGTATCTATGTAGTGAGGGAGGCTACATCATACTTGGAAATGGTCGAATAAGCTGAAAATGATTATGATAATGACGATATCTTATGATTTTCATGCTTGTAAAATACAGTAAATGTCATAGACATGTATAAAAGATGCAAGACTGAATACATAAATTTGCTTAGACCCAGCCTGTACAAGCAAAATGTAAAGAAACCCCATTCTTGACGATTCTTATGTAAAATGACCTCGGATTCCAAATATGAATTTAGTTTTCTTTTATCGCCCCCTGATTCTGGGGTAGACTACCTACCTATTTTTAGTAGTAAAATGACCTCGGATTCCAAATATGAATTTAGTTTTCTTTTATCGCCCCCTGATTCTGGGGTAGACTACCTACCATAGACTTAAAATAAAATATAGACTGAGCATCTCATTCATAAATAGCTGGAACATGCGGTCAGACACTGTCTTGTTATTGTTGTGTTATTGTTTTAGGTTATAACGAGTGCGACACGAGCGATAGATAGGTTGTCTCTGTCGTAACGGTCGTTCCCTGACGACTCTGCCGAGAAACACAACACTGTCTTTCGTTTCTCAAGTACACCTAAACTCTCCGTATCATAGCCGGGTAATTTTTTTATTTTAATGAAGCTATAATTAAATTAAAAATATATCGTATTTAAACTTTTTTATATTTTATTAAGATTTAGGACAGGTTTTTAAATAAAAGTTTAGAAAAAACAATTTAGAGTCCAAAAAGGATAAAAATAATAAAATACACGTTATAGAAGAAATTTTATAATCGAAATTAGGTAATTTTTGAAATTAATAATAAATTATTAATTTTAGTCAAACATTTACAATCCCTAATATTAATCAAAACAGGATCTATTCCACAGATGTAATAGAATCGGCGACAGGTAGAGAAAAAAAAATATGATTGTTGTAATTTTTTTTCTGGTTAAGTGATGTCTTATTATGTAAATTAGAGAAAACATAAATCTGTTCCATTAAAGCAAGGAAGGTGATAGGAAGTGGATAAAATAAAAACTACATTTATTTAACTCGGTACTGTCTTTATTATACCGGGTGCGTCTCAAAAGTGTCTCATCCCCATAATTTTTTTATATTTTCAAATAAAAAAACAAGATTTAGTATGTTAGTATATGAAATAAATTAGGATTGATTGACGCATTCAATTGTTTTTGGTCACTTCCTGTTTCACCGGATATGACTATAACTTTTAATTTTTAAACGGCACCCTCGGTATATTTCTACTTTATTCGATAGAAAATGACACTCTGAATAGAATGACATATCATATGTCAACTTTTGACATTTTCACATATGGTTTAATTGTAATTGTAACACGCGGTTCATAACGACAATTTGACTCGAAATACCAAGAATGTGGTATCAATATATTCATAAAAAAATGCTTTTTCCAAATATGCTAATGAGTCACCCTTGTTCCATTTGAAAAAATTGACATATGTATGATTAAAAATACGATTTGTACATCTTTTAACCGGCCTAGACAAGACACGAAACCTATTAGACGATCAAAACTATTTTTCCAAGGCTCCTTGATTAAAACTTAGTGGATTGAAAAAAACTGGATTGAAATTTAAAATAGGATATGTTTTTAAGCGACAATGTCAAAAGTTGACATATGATATGTCATTCTATTCAGAGTGTCATTTTTTATCGAATAGAGTAGCAATATACCGAGGGTGCCTTTAAAAATCAAAAGATGTAATCATTTCGGTGAAACAGGAAGAGGCCAAAATCAATTGAATACGTCAATAAATCCTAATTTATGTCATAGTAACTAACATACAAATCTGTTTTTTTATCTGAAAAAATAAAAAAAGTTATAGGGTTGAGCCACTTTTGAGACGACCCGGTATATTAAAAAATATTGTTTCATAATGTAATATCATTTTAAAATTCTTGTATGTTATTTTAGATTCTGAAGATAATTTTAGAATAAACCGGAATATATTTTTAATAAAAACATTATTAATTATTAACAGGGTTATAATTATGATTTTGTTACAATGTAAGTAAGTAAATAATGTAATGTAAGAGAAAAAATTCAGATTTTACATTTTACTAAAATATTATCTAAATAAGCGCCTTTCTACAACAACGCCACTGACTCCCAATGGGTAAATTGAGAGTTGCCTACCGGTCAAAAGTCGTTTCAAGACTTAAATGGATTATTTAAGTCAAATTTCTTGCAAATTTGGCACTGGCGAACCATATTTTATAGTTCTTGAACAGAAAAAGTCAATAAAATAAACACTTAAGCACTACAAGCTAAGAAAATGCGTTAATACAGCCGGGGAGATAGCGGCAACAAAGCTTTACCGCACACGTGCGACACGTACTACAAGGTAATAAATGAATGAATAGGCTCCCTCGCCTCTAATCGGTGTTGTCATATTGTAAAGAACTTATCCTTTTTAAACAGTATCCGACTTATAATTTAGTAGTATAAGGACTATTTAATACATCTCTGGAATATTAAAACCTACTTTATTAAACTGTAGTATTAATATCTCAATATATGTGTATAACAAGAAAAAAAATATTGATAATATTAAAGACGTGACAACATAGGCTGGATGAGGAAGGCTCGGTCGACTGTACCCAGAAGTAAACATGTGTACAAAAAAGGTTGTTTGTCCGCGTTGAGATGTAAATAGTGTAGTCTATATTTTATTTTAAGTCTATGCTACCTACCTATTTTTACTGCGTTTCTAGGGTTAGGGTGTCTCATAATATATACTATACATTATCATATATATCACATATCATACTGTATATCGGTCTGGAACGTCTTGCGACGTTGTCCGATGCCTAACTTCCGTATCTTCCGATCGTTTCATTGTCCCTCGTTTAGATTTCTGGCACTCATTGCTCTTGTGACTTGTGACACCCTCCTTCCAAGTCTTCTTAGGTCTTCCACGCTTCCACGCTTGGGGTATCCATTGCATAATTTGTTTTGGAAGTCGGGTGTCATCCATCCTCTGGACATGTCCGTACCACACAAGTTGTTGGCGTTCGATGTCGGTTGCCAAAGATCCCTCTATTCCTATTCATTGACGGATTTCTTCGTTTCGGACTCTATCTCTTCGGGAAATTCCTAAGGTTCTTCTATATAGGCATCCATTTCTACCAGTTCCAGTTTTCTTCAGTTGGCTTCCGCTATTCACCAAGTCTCTGCGCCACAGAGTAGACTGCTCTTTACCAGGGTTACCAAGAGCCCGGATTAATCCGGACATGTCCGGATTTTTACTACATCCGGTTGGGTCCGGGCAGAGTTTTCAAACATTCATTAAGAAGTGTCGCACTAATGCAAAATAATCTATTAGTTTTAACAAATTTAGTTACTTAAAAAATCGACGATAAATTCAGAAGTGTAAATTCATTGTTTTACTTCGGAAGTTTTAAGTTTTGAAAACAAACATCACAAAAGTATTAATTTTTGCGACATTATTGACAACATTAAAAAGTCATTTTAACACCTAGACATAAAAGTAAAGCACTTTTACACCTAAAAGTGTCAAATACCACATATAGTGTCAAATTCAGCGACATAATCATAGTCTATCATAGTCATAGATAAATCAAACAAGATTGGAAAGTGCCCATAAGGACAATGTAAATATTATTTGGCGTTATTCTTGCAACGGTTGCGACCCAAAGCTTTTAACAATTTCGCAGCGGTTCGGCTTTTTCAGGAATTGTGTCGCCAAATATTATTTATTCAAATTTATTATTGTTGCCTTTTAATTTTATAAATAAAATACACTGTGTTGCATACAAGAAACTTTATTTTAGGGTCTTGTGCAGAACAGGTCCCCACGAAATCGTGGTTTTTTTAATTTTTAATGTGGATCCCATAGTTAATGGAATGGTTTAAAAGAAAAAAATTGTTGGATGAACCACTTTTTCTACGAAAAAAAATAATTGAAAATTCCAAATTTTCACTACATTTCAATGCGAAAACTCCCTATTATAACCTTCATAAAGACAGTAAAATACAAGGTTATGCACAGTGTTGCCATACTCACCCTGTGTAAAATCGACGAAAACGTTCTACTTTATATTCGTTTTTTTTACATTTAGTACGCACTTTAAGAACACGAAAAATTAAAAATATAATAAACGAGGCAAAACAAAAACACTATAAAAATAAATTGACAATAAAATCATTACACAGTATTTAGCACAATTGTTTAAAAATATATTTTTCCCGGATTTGTTCAGTAAGATTCCGAAATGGATGTGATCTGCGTACTTCCAAACACTCCCCACCAACCTAACCTAACCAATGCATTAACACCCCCAAATAACCAGGCTAACCAATGCATTAACACCCTCCAAATAACCAGACTAACCAATGCATTACCACCCTCCAAATAACCAGATATCTAACCTAACCTAACCAATGCATTAACACCCCCAAATAACCAGGCTAACCAATGCATTAACACCCTCCAAATCACCAGGCTAACCAATGCATTAACACCCTCCAAATAATCAGGCTAACCAATGCATTACCACCCTCCAAATAACCAGCCTATCTAACCTAACCTAACCAATGCATTAACACCCCCAAATAACCAGGCTAACCAATGCATTAACACCCTCCAAATAACCATGCTAACCAATGCATTACCACCCTCCAAATAACCAGGCTAACCAATGCATTAACACCCCCAAATAACCAGGCTAACCAATGCATTAACACCCTCCAAATAACCAGGCTAACCAATGCATTACCACCCTCCAAATAACCAGGCTAACCATTGCATTAACACCCTCCAAATAACCAGGCTAACCAATGCATTACCACCTTCCAAATAACCAGGCTAACCTAATTGAGCCTAATGACAAAACTTCATTGATTACGCGTCGAAAAACAGTATATATTAAAAAAACTTATATTTTCGTAGAACCTGAAAAATCCGCAAATTTTATTTCAGAAATTGCTTTAAAATAATCCACACTAACGAATAAGCTACTAGACAGTTCAATTTTTGTTGCACTAAAGTGATAACTTACCGTTTTAAGTCCCTCCACAACAACTTTATTTCAGAAGAAAATCATATAAAGTAATTTTATTGACAACGTCGCAAATTCTATGCGAAGGCCATAGATGACATACCGATGATCGATTAACTGTCAATCGAAAAAGTCATAAAATTGCTAGCTTGAGCTGATGTAAATAAATAATTTTCTTAATTTTTATGCTTACAAAGAAGATTCGTTACATTTTTGTGCTTAAATTAGATCATTCCACGTCTATATAAGGTAATAAAGTACTAATATGTGATGTTTTTACTGAATCCGTGTAGAAAATTTAACATATTTACTGTCCGTCGCCTGTACCTAAAATACGTTTTTTTGCCGCTTTTTAAAGATAAAACACATTCAACCAACAATTTTTATGCTTAAAAATATTCAGTTTAAGATAATCTTGCAAAAAAATCCCAAAAAAGTGTTAAATGCGTGGGGACCTGTTGTGCACCAGAGCCTTTATTTTATATAAGAACATGTATGTCAAATATCTATGAAACATTGGAAACCGACGTTATGCCACGATCCACGATGGTTTTTGCAGTTCATAGTTCACAACACAGTTTTTTTAGTTTTTAATGCCACTTTTTCACAATTATCACGGGTTTGAGTAAGTAAAATTTAAATTAAACTCACAAGATAGCAATAATTACTTTGAGAAGGGACGCTTTAAACACTTTTCGGTATTTTTTCAATGAGGGCGGTTTAAATTTTGAGAGATTTTATAATTTCTGAAGATTCTGACTTTGACAAGAGAAAATTATTTCTGTCATTGTTTGGCGGTTGTTCTTAGCAACCGCTTTAGCAGCGCCAAATCGTTTACAACAATTATATATTTTGACGGGCTCACCAATCTAAATTTATTTCCTTTATCTATGACCATAGTTTCTCGATATATAATTACTTACAAGGTATTACTTTTAAATCTTTTTATATTATTTAGAACGTTTGAAATTGTTTAAAAACTTATTTGTGGCGTTTAAAAAAAATAGCATGTCCTATTCGGAGTAAAAATGACTTTTTGTGTCCCTGCTGTATATCGTTAAACACACAGCCTCGCTGCGAAAAGTATAATTTTACTCCTAATAAAACAATATACTATTTTTAAATCTCTTAAGGTGCGTCCACATTTCAAAGCATTTTTAGCCTGAACAACAGAACGAACCGAACGCGCAAAGCAGAATTCGCTAAGTCTTTACTTGTAAAATGCTTAAGTCTGGACGCACCTTTATATCGCTAAAAAATTATGACGTCCAGAGTTTGTCCGGATTTTTGTGAAGTCTTGCCTGGGGTAGACAAGTTTTCATCTGGTTTGCTTTTCGGTAGCTTGGTGGGATGAAAAGGATTATTTTGGCTTCTACATTGTTATTTCTGGGTTACTAGAAATATTTTAAGAGTCCATTTCACTAGTTCGGAAAAGTATCAAAATAAGCGTTCGGCATTTAACGTTTTATGTAAAACTGGCTAGGTATTTTTACACAAATGAAGCAGGAAATTAAAGATAAAGGATTATACTATATACGTATTGGGGCACATTTTTAGATAACTTCTTTATTTTTAAGATTTTGATGGTCAAACATCAACAAAATATATCTTGTTTGGACTAAATTTTCTCGAAAATAAAGACATAATTTGAAATTCCGTTACAATAGAGAAATAGATTGAAGTTTTGTGATTACAGTGATATATAATTTATATGGTTTTGTAACAAATTGCTCGCTATTTTATGGCAAATGCTGAAGCTCTGTAAGCCTTAATCAAGCCTTAATCAAAGCACGTGTGTTTGGAATTTTGGGTGTGGCTTAACACGACAGGATCAGGCTAGGCTTTAGGCAGATTTCTGAAATATAATATATATTTCCTTCGGCCGCACACCCGCTTTACCCGACCCCTGAGAGCAACCCGAAAGTACAGCGTAAAGCTCCGCGCTCGGATCGGAACGACCAGCAAAAGCGACTGCGACCATCGTACATATAGACGGCGCCGGCGTCCACTAAAACATTTCGGCCTGTAGAGGCCAGATTCCTACCTCTACCTATCTACGATAGTCGAGTCACCGCCTTTGCCGTTTCTCGCCGGACTGGTACCGATTCAGTGCGCGTACACCTTTAAGGTCCGATCCGATGCAGTGCGCGCTCTCCTTAATAGACTCTTAAGGAAAGGAAAAAAATAGAAAAAATAATGGTTCCCTATAAAGCGATTTATGAAAATGTATCCCCTAAGGAGGTAAAATTAATCAACAAAGGCTCAACTTTTTTCAATTATTATCTTTCTCTTTTCTGTTTTACGAACCCCTGAGAGCGATCCGAACAGTACAGCGTAACAGACTCTTAAGTGTTGTGACAAGATGAATCCGCCACAGAGATATAGACATTTTTGGTTAAATGTAGGATTACAACAACAATATCTGTACTTATATAAAAATGAATCAGTCATCCTCAAGCGACCTTATCGTTTTACGTAAGTAAACCTTCAAAGTCGGCCTCGTTTATGCACCGACTCGATAAGGTATACTTAAAACGATTCCGTCTTTTCTTCCCGATAAAGAAAGTTACGTATTATCGCGAGGCGTATAATTACGGCGACTTTTCCTCAATAACAAAACAATACGCGCTCGCGATCTAAACGCTATAATCCACAAATAACAGTCCGATTACGTTATTTACGGCGCGGGCGGTACTTTTACAACAATTACAATAATTACAGAGCGAGAGTAGGAGAGGGTGGGGTCTAAAAGTTCTTATTTTGAATTGTTTGACTTAATAATAAAGCTTCTATAATCTTAGTATCCTATTTAGTCTAAGAAAAGAGGCCTTTAAATACGAAGGTTTGGTAAAAACTCTTTGTAAAAACTTGATTTTCTTTATATAAGTTACTTTGAAAGATTGCGAATGATTTTTGAAAGATTTTTTTTAAATTCACCCTCGAAAACGAGTGAAATAATAGTTATTTTTTATACAAGACGATAAAATGTTATTTTATCGTCGTGTATAATGTCACAAATATCAAAGTCAAAGCTTGTAAATTTTCAAAAAAATGAAGAAAAGTCAAAAAAATTGACATAATTTTCTAAAAATGTTTTTCAATCAATAAGGTGATTTAGTATCAGTATCAGTACCGACAGCTAATCCTAAAATACTCAGTACTGCCAACTATTTCAATCATTGTTGATCGCTCCGTACATTAAAAGTGATACAGTGTAAATTATGCTTTAATCGGCAAGCTGGTTATGAATAAGCTGTGGCTAAACTATAATCTAATAAGAATGTACAGGGTGTCCCACTAAGAATAGTTCTCCGAAAGCATTAGCCGTAGCGGCTGCGGAAAAAAATATTTATAATTAAAGAGGCTATGGGAAATTGCTTTGACTTTGATATTTGTGAAATTGACAATTTTTTTTCAATGTAAGAAATTAAATTCATCCATTTAAATAGTTTTTTCTTTATACTTTTTGTAGTCAAACTTCTTTACGCGCGCTAAAAGTAAAAATTCAAGGCCGTGATACACGAACGCGAGACGAAGAGTGGTAAGGACAGCCTACGGCTTAGAAATACGTAGTGACGCGACGTGTGTTTGTGAGCAGTCCACGTGTTTATCAAAAATATTGATATTTTAATACAAATTTTGTGAAAATAATTAAATTATTTATTAATTTAAAAAAAATTAAACTATTTGTTACACATAAAAAACTATTTTTGACGCGTAAAAAAACTATTTTTTACCAGGGTTGGAAAAAATCATGATTTTTTTTAAAAATCAAGAAAATCAGATTTATTTGATTTAAATCAGTTTTTTTTATTTAAATCAGATTTTTTTTATTTTAATTCAAAACAATATTTAAATCGGATTTCCAAATGACTAGGACTTATTTCCAATTAAAGTCCTATCCTAAATGACTAAATCTTTATAACTCTGCCCAATATCGATAACATTAACAATTCTACGGTGCGTTTGTCATTTTTCCACATCGGTCACCAATACATTTCGCAAAAAAGTCGCTCGCTTCAGATCAAAAGGATTTTTTTTTCAAACGTCTCAAAAGTATTAATTTTTGTCATTTTAACGGCTAGGCATAAAAGTAAAGCACTGTTACGCCTAAGCACAAAAGTACAAAAATATATTATTAAACTGATATTAAGTGTCAAATTCAACGAGTGTACAAATTGTTGCTCGATTACTGTTTATATTAATTGCAATGTTTGAAATTGATTAAAAAATGATTTGTTGTTGTTTTAAAAAAATAGTATGTTCTATTCGGAGTAAAAATGTACTTTATGTGCTGCCTTGTAACGTCGGAATAGCTTTACGATGGTCCTTCAAAGGTACAGCATTATCAAAAAAAGTATAATTTTTACTCCTAATAAAACAATACACTATTGTTCGGAAATAGTCTTAAGTCGAGAATGAAATTACTGAAATTAGTATTATCTAATGTCAAAGTGTAAAATACTTACTGCAGATCAAAATGTCGGTAAGAATTTGGAAAAATACAACCGTTTCAAAAAAAAATATAAACAACATATTTCCTGGCACATGACTAACGATTATAGATTCTCGGGAGTGAAGATATAGTCTCTATATCAGAAGAACCTAGTTCTGCACTAGACTGCGAATGATATGTATTCGAACAGCGAATTTTTGTCACTTATACATAAATTTTAAAATAAATCCCTGCGTTTAGCGGTCTAATGGATTCACACGAAATTAAATCGGCCCAACATTTAAATTGATGAATAGATATTTTTATATAGTTTTATAACATATACAATTACTTTTCGATTTATTATCTGTTATATCTTTTATGGAAATATTTTTTATAGTTTTCTAGGACACATTTTTATAACTTTTACAGTTATTTTTTGATTTATAATAAAGTTTCAATAATAGCTATTTATGTAACTAGTACCTAAAATGATGTTTTTTAGGACGAATCATTACTGTTTGCGGACGAGGCGTTAGCCGAGTCCGAAATAGTAGATGAGTCCTAAAAAACATAATTTAGGTACGTGTTACATACACTATTTTTTGTCATACGCTTTTTACAGTTTTTTAGAACGCATATTTGCAAATTTTCCATATTTGAAATTATAATGTTTGAAAAAGTTGGCTTATAAATTCATATCTTAGTAACGAGTTTGTTTATTTCATCGCATTTTGACATGTCATTCGAAATTAAAAAAAAAAATGGTTTGAATGTTTGTGACTGTAATTTAAGAATATTTTAATTTAAAAGCCTCTTTTAAATAGGTACCTAGGTACTTACTTTAAACAAATAACTTAGCTTTTGATATTGTTAGTATTTAATAATTTAATTATAAATATATGTATAATTTTATGTGATTTTGTGACAAATTTCGAATGACAAAATAAAACAACCAAATAACGAATTTAGACATTTTAGTCCATAAAGGTTGCCATGACGACCTTTACGGCCTAGGCCGAAAAAGAAACATTTTACGGACTGAAATGAGTCCGTAAAATAGCTGTTTTTGGGAGCGTATGACAAAAAATTATTTTTTTGATTTAAATCACATGATTAAAATTAAAAAAATCACTTGATTTAAATCATGATTTAAATCATGCCAACCCAGTTTTTTACACATAAAAATTATTTTTACACGTAATAAAATATTTTTTACGCATAATTTTTTTTTTAATTATTACTTTTTCAACGTTTTAAACTACACTTCTTCAAACGTGTCCTTCAAATCCTTCAAGTTAATAGCTGTTAGTAAGAAGTTTCACTTCAAATATGGGCACATAGTGGACACACAATTTTTTTTATTAATAGGTAAGTATTCAACAATGCTATATCATCATTTTGATTATCGAATGTTTCGCATTATAATGTTTAATTAATAAATATCACTTTTTAATGTTAAATTAACTTACTAAATCACGGAGAGGTCATTATAAAAAATCTTATAAGAAACGAAGCAAGGCAAATCGGTCTTGGACCATGGAGGCAATTAATCGAGATGGCAAATTATAAGATGATTTAAGACGTTCCTGCTTTGTATTTTTTCATGCTTGGTTTTATGTTGTGTTTTTTTTGTTCTTGGGTCAGGTGTTATTAATATCGGTCTGGAATTAATGCGTTTTTTTACTGAGGCAGTTTTTGATGGTGAGCAACCACAAAGATTCCCGTGTGATTTATAGTGTTCTCGTGTTTTTTTTCGGTCTTCAGTGTATCGTGAAACACTGAGGAATGAAGGAGATGAAGGTTGAAACATTCAGAGAGGTAAAAAGTAGAAAAATACTAGCTCGATAGCCAACAGCTTTATACATTATAGACTATTGTAGAGATTTATACCGATCTGGTCATCGAAACTGCGTGGTTTGGATTTTAACGTGTAAAGCCGCGTCCAAGCTACCCGAACAAAATGTTCGCGAACATATATAATTAAACCGATACTAAGTGAAAATTGTGAGATAGGTAGATTTATAAATAATAAAGCCAACAAGTACAGCTAGCCTAGGCCTATTAAGGAGCGCGGAGCACCGAACGGCTAGCTTGTACGCCAGAGCGTGCGTCTGCCTATGCTAGAGCGCTCGCGTTCTTTTTCCGAAGGGTGTCGGTAAATCAAAATCAAAAGGAGGGAACGGCGTGCATTTCGGCAGACATTGTACCGGACACTTGGAAGGGTCTCATTTAATTTCGGGCGTCCATCTGTGATTTTTATTTTTTATCGAGTACCTATTCGACAATGGGGGACGCAGTTATTGATTGGGATCGTGAAAAACATTTACAACTAATTTGTTTACACAAAGAAAAGATTTTAAAATTTTAATTTTATTGTGGGTTGAGTGTGAATAGCTATGTAGCTAGACTTCGTCCATGTAATTTCATTTTTGTTAATAAAGACCTTTATGATTATTTTTATTAAGAACCGGAATTATTATGGGATTCTGAAACTAAAAATTACTACTTAATAGGAAGTTTGACACCGGAAATTAAATTTTTCCATTACATTTTTAGAAATAAATATACCGGGTGTTTCTGAAAAGTGGTTTACTTCTATAACTTTTTTAATTTTTTAGATAAAAAACGAGATTTGGTATGTTAGTATAGGACATAAATCAGGATTGACCGACGTTTTCATTTATTTTCGGTCACTACCTATTTCACCGGAAATGACAACAACTTTTGATTTAAATGGTACCCTCGGTATTTTTTTACCGTATATGATAGAAAATGACATTCCAAATAGAATGATATATTATAGGTTAACTTTTGACATTTTCAATTTAAAAATGGCCATAAATAAACGTAACGACAATTTTACTCCAAATACCAAGTATGTGGTACCAAATTATTCGTAAAAAATGCTTTTTCCAAATATGCTGAGCCAGCCTCGTACCATTTGAAAAATTTGGTTTATCAATAAAAATACGATTTGGGCATCTTTTAAGCGGTCATGAAAGGATACGAAAAAAATTACACGATCAAATATATGTTTCCAAAGTTCTTTGATTACAAATTAATAGTTTTAACTCAGTCTTGCCACTCTAGACTGAAATTTAAAATGCTATTTTTATTTAATTGGAATTGTCTAAAATTGATGTATGGTATGTCATTCTATTCAGAATGTCATTTTCTATCACAAATAAAGTAAAAAAGTACTTAGGATACAATCTAAAAATACAAAGTTGTAGTCATTTCCGGTGAAACAGGAAGCGACCGAAGGTAATTGAATACGTCAATCAATCCCAATTTATGTCATATACTAAGAAACCAAATTTCGTTGTATTATCTGAAAAAATAAAAAAGTAAAAAAGTGAGCCCCTTTTGAGAAACACCTGGTAGAATCGGCTGAATACAGGTCTTAAAAATACACTATAACGAATAATCTACCAAAAGACCCCTGTGACCCTCCGCCTGCTAAATATTGATTCTTCAACGACAAAAGTTCTTAAACTGTTTACCGGTTAATTTATTTAATAAAATGCTTGCACTCGAAATCCGGGCACTCGAAAAAACAGCGACTACTTAAACGCATCCTAGATCTATAGAGCAAACTGGTTGTCGCATTCTTCCCCGCACCTCAGTCCTCGGTCGCATCAGACCGATGCGATGGGCTGTGCCGTAGTTTACGACCTGCTGCTACGAGTATATACTGTGAATTATATATGTTCGCGAACGTTTTGTTCGAGTAGCTTGGACGCGGCTTAAGACAGTGATGTAGACAGCTTAATGACAAATCAAATGTACTAAAAAGAGATAAAAGTCGGGATGGCACATTTATTCTATGCGGTATTGCCGGATTTTGCATTAAAATTTTCAAACCGCACAAGTAGGCGTTTACGAAAAATCTTGCATCTAGGGTTGGAGCTTTATTTTTCACAATTAGTTACTCATTTTACTACAGTTATAGTAGATTATATTTAGCTTAGATATATTATCTTTATTTCAGTAGCATACATGAAAGTTTTAAAAATATAGTATATTTTTTACTACACACATTTTCCTATACACGTACATAAACCGGCACCACTGTATGCCGCTTTTTGTTTTGTTTCTCTGTCTGTCAACCGGTCATTTATATTTATCTCTGTCGCATGCATTAAAATACAGACCACGCAGATGAAGTGTCCAGGATGGTATGTTTTATGAAGTAGTGAGTCTTAAATAAGTGCAAATATTTTCAGGGCTGGTAGATTTCGATAAAAGAAACATATTTTCTCTTTACCGTTTTTCAAATAAGTCCAAAATAGCTGAGTTATTATACTTTGAAAATTAAAAAAAAATGATTTTGTGCTTGAATTTACTACTGAAGTTTTTTTCTGGGATTTCGTTTCTATAAATTTACCATATATAATATAGATAATATATAATTAGATATACAAATTTGCCTAACTAACAAAAAAATGCTTAACGTTTCGGAAAGTTTATCTCTTTCCGTCGTCGGAAGCAAAAAAATACAAAGAATAAAGAAAAAAACTATTTAAAATATTTAAATTCAACTAATCGAGAACACTTTAGTTTTTTAAAACAGATACGCCTACAAAAACCGTTGACGTTCTGTTAAATGACATTATATCAAGTTAAACTTCAAAATTAACAATTACTACCTGATAACAATTAGTTAATAAGGTAAAACCAAAAAGCCCCAAACTTTCTGTATGATTATTTTTAATTTTTACGTATGTTATGTTTATTTATGTTATGTTCTTTAAAATCAAAGAAACCATTGCCATACATTACTAACATCTACAGATGCCTGAGCAATCAATACATTTATTTTTATTAGATTGTATTAAAAAAGCCTCTTTTATTTTTCTTTTAGAGGCTATCGCTTCTTTCATTATAATTTTGGCGTTATTAAAATTTATTCTGTACCCTGTGCCCTGTGTCCATGAATGCTGACAAATCTTAGATTTCTGAAAATCTCCCTTTCTTAAATAATTTGTATTTTCTATAATTCGAACATGTCTAGATGTTTCACCAATGTAAAATTTATCGCATTCACATGGCATTTTGTATATTACATTTTTTGTTTGCTGTTCTGTATTCATTGGTTTAGTATGTGATAAAATGGATCGAAGTGTATTTTGTGTTTTGAAAGATGTTCGTATGTTATATTGTTTTCCTATCCTTCTTATTTTTTCCGAAACGCCTCGTATGTATGAAATTGTAAGTTAAATTGATTGTTGAATTAGTTCAATCAATTGAATAACGTTCAAGTATAAAATACATCAAACGAAAAAAAAAGAAAATGATTGTATCAAACTATAATCTCTAGTTTTTTATCGCATGTAATTATTTAAACGGTATGCTAGTTGGGTATACCGATGACACTTTATTGTGATTTATTGTAATATTGTTCTATTATGTTTGCATTAATCGTCCTTACATGGCGACGTTACATGTAATTATATCCCAATCGCCGGATATAAAAAGTTTTCCATATCAATCAAACGCGATCAAATAAACTTATTTAGATAATTTCGGCTTATTTGGTATCTTAATGTACTATGATGTAATGTAAAAATAGTGTAATTTTTGATAATATTGTACTTATAAAGTATCAATAATAATCAATAATGTGTTTTTGTATGTTAACTAAAGTAAAGTCCCGCCTACACGTAGCGTTTTACCTGTCAGTCTTCCTGTTCAGTCAAAATTTATGAGGCAAAACCTGGTGTGTAGACGAAAGAACGACCCGTTTTACTTGGACTGAATTAAGACGGAAAACCGTCTAGAGAATTGACGGAACCATTCATTTTACAACAAAACTGGCGTTCGCACTAGGCTTTACTATTAATGTAACAAATAAAATTAAGTTTTAAGTTAAACCGATGTTTATTGCTTCTTTTTTGAAAAAATATATTTTTTCAAACGTCACAAAAGTATTAATTTTTGAGCCGTGATTGACAATATAAAAAAGTCATTTTAACGCCTAGATATAAAAGTAAAGCACTTTTACGCCTAATCAAAAAAGTACGAAAATATATTATTAATCTGGCATAAAGTGTCAAATACAACGATCGTAACCATAGTTCCTTCATATGTAATGCTCTCCTGAACAGAATGCGGCCCGTCTGGCTGCCGGTAGACGTTGCGTTCACGATATCAATTAAGATCTGTATTCAACATCTGTTCACTACTGCGCACCACAAATTCGCCCTGTATTTCAGGAACTAAGGAGTGTAGCATTATTAGTTTCATAAAAAAGTAGCAAAATAATGTGAAAATCGCGTCATTGTATCTCTACTTATAAACGAGAAATCCCATAAACCACACTAAAATGGGATACCCTGAACAGATGTGATGCGCAGTAGCGAACCACAGTAGTCTACCGGCAGTCAGACGGCCTGCATTTTGGTCAAGAGAGCACAGGAGAACATAGCAAAAGATATATCTTTGAATAAGAAGACTAAGGAAGGAGCATAATGCTATCCATGTATTCATGCATGGTGGGCGGAAAAAGGACTCTAGGGTGGGGATCCTTGACAGTTCTGTTTGGCGATTCATTTGACACATTTGAATTTGATTTGAAATTTTGTGGATTTGTCAGTCTTTACGGAGCTTATTTTATGTTATTTATTATTTATTCTACTACTGATAGGTGTATAAAGGTAGTAAATCTAGATGGAAATTGTGGCCGAACTTAAATTAACAGTGACACTATCGCGATTTATCGCAAAAAAAAAACTCTAAAATAGTTGGTTGTGTAGCGTGCGGTAGATCTCGGCAAAAATCGAGTGAAATAATGGAACAACTTTTTGCTTGTAAGTGACTATATAATATACATACGTGTAGTAAACCGATCATTTATGAAATGCACTTAAATTAACTAATTATATATTTTTTCTTGCATTTTTGCTTTATTTACTACTTGTCAAAGATTAGATGTCAAAGAATTTAGATACGTCAATTTGACTTACCTGCTTCAGTAGCGTATCGGATATTTATAGTTATAAATAATTATTATAACTTAACTATTTTTATTAGAATTTTATATTTTTATAACAATTTTAATAACTACCAACATTTATTCGCAACGTAAAATAAAAAAAAATATGGAGTCTACCCCAGGTCTACCCTACATCATAGTTTCACATTTTTTAAATAAAATTAGAACGGCACTGATAAACCGGAATTTAAGTCGGCCATATTTGAGGCCCATCGCGGTAAGATTTTTGATATGCTCCTTCCTTAGTCTTCTTATTCAAAAAGATATATTAAAAGCCAGCTTTCTTAAAATTCTTGTTTTCCCGACTTTGCTAGCTCTTGTCCTATTATATTTTTATTAAGGTAAAATTAAGTTTGTCAAAAAAGTGTCAAAACGTCCGTTATCTTACGATCAGAGTTACGATCTTTCTCCGTTGACGAGCTGGGGTAAAAAAATTACGGATGAAAAGTGGCGCGAAAACACTACGACCAATCAGAGTGCCGCCGGACTATCGTATCAACGGATAACGGATGCATGAAAATAAAGCTTTACAAGCCATTATTTTTAAATATTTTTATATTATTTCAAACGTCATCATTTTTACTCTTAATAAAACAATATATTATACTATGTAGTTTGTACTTTTGTGCCTAGGCGTAAAAGTAGTTTTTTTTGCTTAGTAACAAAAATGACCCTTTATATTATCAACCACGTCACAAAAATTCATACTTTTGTAACGTTTGATAAAAAAAATGTTGTCCTAAAATATAATAAAATTCGTTTGCTCCTCTAGTCCCTCCGATAGTCTAACCTCCGTCCGAGCATCTTTCCGCTGCGCGAGATCAGTGGCGTCGATAGCGGCGCGCATTAAAACCCGTTTTGTCGCGTCCGGCATAAATCCGGCCGAAATTATGGACCGCTCGAGAGGCGGGCGATAAGCGAGAGGCCGGAACATGAAAGGTGATGTCGCAAATTATGCAAATCGGCGGCCCCGGTGCAAAACGGCCGGCCGGATCGTGCGGCGGGCGACGGGGAACGGTCTGCGCGCAGGTGGAAAAAAGGGAGCCGGAGATGGGACCGTAGACTATTAAGCGACAACTAGACACTGGTTTTTTGCTGTCGTCATTGCTCGGTAGGCTTGCAATTTTAGTGAGCACAAAGTAGACGATGAAGACAAACACGTTGAACAAGTGGACGTGGAGTTAGTCTCAGATGAATTGGATGTAGATGAATTTTTCCTTTAACGTCGCGGTATAATTACTGCGCTAGTTATGCCAAAAAAAATTAAGAATTCACTGCTCTAAATTCTCACAACTACACAAAAAATCCCACTTCTGATGTAAGGGATCTCTCAAATAATAATCGTGTTTAGAGGAAAATAAGTATTTACTAATGTGTACAACGAATTTTTATTGAATAATGAATATTTTTAATATTCTTGCGTCGTAACATCTCCTAATTATTTTACGTAATATTAATTTAAATATTTTTTTATTAAATTAATTTAAATAAAGTTAATAGTAAACAATTTTCGTTCTTTTACAGGAATTAGGGGCATCTCTGAGACGGCTCTGTTACCCCGGGACTGATGTATTTATGTTGTGCTTCTCCGTAGTACGACCCTCCTCCTTTGAATCCGCCTGCAAGCGATGGGCTGACGAACTCACCCGATTGGGGGCGCCAGTAGTACTGGTCGGCTGTCAATCGGACCTACTCAACGATTTCGAGGTTATAAGCAATCTCAGTCGGCAGGTTAGTATATTCACAGAAGAGAAAAATTTATAGGTCCTTGTTTTAGATACTTTTTTTCATAGCAGCTGTTAAAATTGCCTTATATCTATCAAAAATAGTAGATAAAATAGTACTTTAACCGCAAGGGTAGATTAAATGATACTTTAACAGCGAGGATAGGTTAAAAACTTTTATTTCTTCTTGCACGTTTTTTAATTGCTTCCATTTTTGAAATTTTTTGTATTCCTTTTCATAAGTTATTCGGGATTTAAATGGAAGCAGTTTGGATATGGCCTGTGGATATGGCGTTTATCGCCTCAGCCTAAATATCTGTTGGTAATTTACTTATTTCGTTTTGAGCCATTTCTGGCTCCAATTCAATCAGCAATCGACACGAAAGAGAATTAAAAAATATTGACAACTAAAGAAACAGCTTTATTTATTTGTCAAATTATATAGAAACCAACGCCAACCCAGCACAATATTTTTTCTACTCGTAATAAATTCCTTGAAATAATAATTTCTGAATATTTTTTAAAACGTTTGGAAAAAAATATTCTTTTATACACGACGATAAAATTGCATTATCGTCTTCAGAAATTATTTTTCCGGTCGACGATAAAATACCATTTTATCGTTTTGTATAAAAAATAGCTATTATCTTTGACCTGTATTGTTACGAAGCTGTATTGTTTAATACGAAGCAATCCACAATGATTGAAATATTGTATGATCGAAAAAAGGGCGTCAAAGAGGGCTGAGGAATGACAATCGATAGTTTTGTCGATGTCAGTCTCTAGACGTTACTTCCTAAGAATTGACATAAGACATCGTCAAAAATTCTAATTCATATAAATTCTAATTATATTATTTCTAACCTTAACTACTGTTTCTGGAATAATAAAACACAAATTAATATACCTAGAATCATATTTACGTATTTAATCCTCTTTTTGATCTAATTTCAGCATCAAAAGACTGTGGCAACGGCGCGAGCGCAGGAACTGGCGCGCAGACTCAACGCCACCTACGTGGTAACGTCAGCCAAAACCTGCAACAACCTGAAAGAGGCGTTCGACGAGGCTATCACGTCGGCCTTGAAAAGGAGGCACCGACACAAGAAATGGTGGCTGAAACTGTGTTGTTGGAAACGATAGAATAAGAGGGAGATTTTTATAATCTCTTTGAATTTTATTTGTTTTTGTAAACGTCCTGGGTCGAAGCTAGAAAGAAATAAGAGATAAAAGAATATGCTAGGTCTAGTCACTCCATTTGCGTGGTCTGTATTTTAATGCATATGACAGAGATAAATATAAATGACCGGTTGACAGACAGAGAGGCAAAATAAAAAGCGGCATACAGTGTTGCCGGTTTTTACATTTGTAGGAAAATGTGTGCAGAACAAATTAAACTATTTTAAAAACTTTTATGTATATTACTGAAGTAAAAATAATATATCTAAGCTAAATATAATCTATTACAGCTGTAGTAATATGCGTAACTAATTGTGAAAAATAAAGTTCCAATCCTAGATGCAACATTTTTTATAAATTGCTACTTGTGCGGTTTCAAATTTTGATGCAAAATCCGGCAATACCGCATAGAAGAAATGTATGAACCTAACTTTTATCTCTTTTTAATACATTTGATTTTCCATTAAGCTGCTTACACATTAAAATCAAGACCACGCAGTTTCGATTTTCGATGACCAGACCGGTATAAAAAAATAAAAGCACTTATTGCTATTATGACCGAAAACGTAAAAGAAAGTATATTTTATTACAATTAAAAAGATTTAATAGTTATAAAAGTTGTAATCGCAAATGTTTCAACAACTTTGGATCCATAAAAATAACATCAATTCAGACCACTGTTAAAACTACCTGCTGAAGACTATAAGTTTATAGATTTGTAAATATCTGAATAGGTAGATAGTAGGGTACTTCTTTCTAGCTTTACCTGTATATATTGGTCTCGTTATACTATTCCGTCTGTCTTATATACATTGGTTGTGCTATATGGTTATCACGAAAATTTTGTATATATATTTTAAAATCTTTTCCAATACTAAGGAGTCGTTTTAACAAAAAAAAATGCATGAAACGTAAATAAGTTTGTCTCACTTAGGGTGAAAAAAATCAGTGTAAAACAGGTATTAAAACACAGATGTTGCTATACTAAGGGCTGGTAAAGGTTAGTCTTGGGTCGAGATTTCCGTATGTAAGAAGAGTACAATGCGGTTATAATGTACTGAACAAAGAGAGGACAGTAAACATGTTGCCAAACGTATGAAATATACCGAGAAACTGTGCACATCGCTAAGAGACGTGGAAGGGGATATAGCAGATTTGTCGCAGTTGACCGGTTCGACACAATCACCTCTGTCAGTACTTAAAGTTCTAGGGAAAGGTGTACGTCATGCGTTCAGCTTCACGATTTAATTACGTCTCGTGATACTTGATTTGTTTATTTATTAACCAGTCGTTGTAATTTTCCCTATAGCTTGAATTTTTTTAAGTGCAAGCTAGAAACACTTGCATTTTTGGTAAAAATAAGTGGAATTGAGTGGGTGTTCGATAGTGGTCGCGCTATTAGAATCTTCAAAAATCGATATCTCGAAATCTATTAGAAATAATAGATTGTAGTTTTTTCAAGAACATTGTTAATATTTCTGCTGTATTTTCTTTGTAGACAGTATGTGAAAATCTTTATCAATAAAAAAATTACACGATTGCTGAAAATTGCTATGCTCCAAAAGTAAATGGATGGATTGTTTACAATTTTTGAATGGAAAAAACAACCTTATCGAATTTTCCTTATGTAAACATATTGTAAAATATCCGATCTTGAAAATAAAAAAAATGTTTCAATATCTAAAGTGGTTCTTGAGTTATGGCCTGTTATGTATTAAAAAGTTGAGTTTTTAAATTATTGCGATTACTGACGTTTTCTCGTTATAAAAAAATGACACCCTAACGATATCCTTATAATTCCATTTCAGATGCTCAGAAACATCTCTAATGATTTTATCTAGCTTTCTCTTGAAAAAAAGTCTTTTAAAAATAAGCGGTTTGCAGTTTTACTTGATAGGGAGCAGTTTTACTTGATAGGGAAAGGCGTATCGGCAACGCCGCCACAGCGGACCGTCGCGCGTAGCCTCGGTCGGTCGCATTTCTCTCACTCCGACTTAATAAGATCCCTATGCGATTTACTTCCACACATGTAAATGCCGACCCAAAAGTAACAGTTGCCAGCACGGTATACCATGACATTTTTTAAATGTCGTTTTTTTATTAAAGTAATCAATTTTTTCCTGTTATAACCGAAGGTTTACTTAGGAATATTAATGTGGAAAGTTAATCAGATGTTTGTTGCATTTAATGATATGTAAATTCCAACTTACAGGGTGTCCCAAATTTGTATTGCCGTCTAGTCTTTATTTTTTCAAAAAAGTCGTATGCGTATTTTGTCACTAGCACTGTAAAAAGATCTACAAAATAAAATAGTTATTTTTTGTAAACACCCCGCTGCGTTAAACCAACTGAGACCAACTCTTGTCACCGGTGATTTACTAATAAAGACATTTTTCCTAACAGACAACAAAAATAATACACTTAGATCCATTTTAACTTATAGGTACTAGACCATGTGAATGTGATAAGTTTTATATTGGTGAAACATCTAGACCCTTTAACTGTTCGAATTAAAGAACATAAAGATTATTTAAGAAAGGGACATTTTCACTAATCTAAGATTTGTCAGCATTCATGGCACACAGGGATACATTTTAATAACGCCAAAATTAAAATAAAAGAAGCGATAGTCTCTAAAAGAAAAATAAAAGAGGCTTTTTTATAAAGAACATAACATAAATAAACATAACATACGTAAAAATTAAAAATAATCATATAGAAAGTTTGGGGCTTTTTGGTTTTACCTTATTAAGTAATTGTTATCAGATAGTAATTGCTAATTTTGAAGTTTAACTTGATATAATGTCATTTTAACAGAACGGTAACGTTTCTTGTAGACATATCTGTCTTAAAAAAGTAAAGTGTTCTGGAATAGTTGAATTTAAATATTTTAAATAGTTTTTTTCTTTATTCTTTGTATTTTTTTGCTTCCGACGACGGAAAGAGATAAACTTTCCGAAACGTTAAGCATTTTATTCTTTGTTAGGCAAATTTGTATAACTGTAAACATAACTTCTGACAAGTAGTGTCCGTTTGGGTTTAACGCTTAACGTGAATGACTATTTTTTTGTAGATTTTCTTGCAGTGGCGAAATACACATATAGGATTTTTTTGGAGAGATGAATCCGCCACATAGGTATAGAGATTTGATCAATGTGTAGTGTAATTTTTCATTGATTCTCGACTGTCTTGAGACACTCTGTACATTTTTAATCCTTTTCTTATGTAAATTATCTTGTTTTTTTTTTAAATAAATATTCAGAGGTTTCCACACAGGCAAACAGAACTATGAATTTTTCCGAAAAAAAAACACATTTTTTATTATTTCTTAACCATTTTTGTGTGAAAGTTTTGTCTCTGCCGTGTTTCTAAATGTTACCTCTCTGTTCTCAGCAGGTATCCATTAGTGGAAACCATTCCATTCTTATTTAGGAGCATCATTTATTTCGTTAATTAGAAAGATGGTCGTAAAAGCTTATTTGTGGACAATAATTTTATAACTTGGACATATTTTGTTTTGGGAAACTTGTTGAAATATAATAAAAATAAGAGAACGTGTCCAGTTTTATAGTTATTTACTGTTTATAGCTTCTGTTGTGGCTTTCCAGGAATAATAAAATTATTTTAAAGTTGCAATTTTATGGTATTTTGGCTAAAATATAGAGGTGCTCAGAATGTCTATTAAATTGAACGAAAATTCTAAATATTTTGTAAAGTTTTTGATATAACAAACTAAAAAAGTTGTTATTGTAGATTTAAGAAAATCGGGAATATTACATAGTTACGATTTTCTAGAATTTGAGCTGATATACAAGGTGTGTCTTAAATAAGTGCAAATTCTTAAATAAGTCCCGATCTTTGAATAAAAAGGCCCCGACCTTTGAATAAGAAGACTAAGGAAGGAGCATAATGCTATCCATGTATTCATGCATTGTGGGCGGAAAAAGGACTTTAGGGTGGGGATCCTTGACAGTTCTGTTTGACGATTCATTTGACACATTTGAATTTGATTTGAAATTTTGTGGATTTGTCACTCATTACGGAGCTTATTTTATGTTATTTATTATTTATTCTACTACTGATAGTTGTATAAAGGTAGTAAATCTAGATGGAAATTGTGGCAAAACTTAAATTAACAGTGACACTATCGCTATTTATCGAAGAAGACTCTGAAATAGTTTTATAATAATTATTATAACTTATCTATTTTTATTAGAATTTTATATTTTTATAACAATTTTAATAACTACCAACATTTATTCACCACGTAAAATAAAAATAAAAATATTGAGTCTACCCCACGTCTATCCTGCATCATAATTTTACATTTTTTAAATAAAATTAGAACGGCACTGATAAACCGGAATTCAAGTCGGCCATATTTGAGGCCCATCGCGGTGGACCTAAGATTTTTGATATGCTCCTTCCTTAGTCTTCTTATTCAAAGAAAGGACAGTATAAACTATTTTGACAGACGATATCCAGAAAAGTCACTTTATAACATTGAATTAAAATGACCGATAAAAATTGTCTCTGTTAGAATTATATCATAGGAGAACCTATATAGATTATATTTTTATGTCTTTTATTGTTTCGGAATAAAATTAGTTATGTACGGCACTGTCTTTGACACCTCAATTCAAACAAAACAATATTTATGCACTATTTATATATGCGAAATATATTGTAAATATTATCAGGTGACGATCCTTTAGATAACGCTATCTTATCTAAAGATGTTCTTTTATTTAATTTATATACTATATACCTAACCCATCTAGATAATATTATTTAGAAAAATTCGATATAACGCTAAACAGAGGCGTGTCAAGAAGAGTTTTTCTTAATTTTTAATTTGTTTTTATGGTATATTGTTACAATTTTTGTTTTAATACCTGTACTTAAAACTCTCTAATATTTGTTAAAGCCAATGACTAAAGAATCCAAGGACAAATAACACCCGAGAGCAAATTGTGACGATGACACCAAACAGTGCCGTGGCACATATTTTTCTTAACCTAGCTGTTTGAAGCAATATTTATATTTTTTGATAATTGTTTTGACTACGCCTATGGTGTATCATCCTAATTAATTACGAAAAAAACGTATTAAAATGTTAACAAAAGGTACAAAACTAGTATCGACGTATAGCACATATCAAGTACATATACATGTTAATTGAAATTGAAGAATAATTATCGAATTCAATAAGTAAACGCTAAAAAGTTGGAGTGGACTGTTTATTTACCTATGAAACGTAACTCCTGGCTCTTTCTTATCGCTGCTGCTTTTACACTTGAAAGCTGAACAACTAATCAACATTGTAATAAAGTTTATACAAAGTTTACTACACACAAACTATTAAAAATCGCTAAAATTGTCGCGGGTGACCAAATGACTCATTGTTTGCCACCAAAACAAAAAAAAGGTCACAAATTCTGCTGCAGCCCGTATAGGGACGTTACATGTCCTTATATTCTTTAGTCATTGGTTAAAGCTGTGTAGCATAGAAATATTTAAGAAAATATTTTTTTTTCGTTCACCCTGTGTAATAATACACTGACTGAGTAGGACATTGTATTTTGTAAAGTCCTTAAAAACAGAGTATAGGTACTCTTGCTATTATAAGCATTTTGTGCATGCTGTTTACTATAAATTGTGATTAGCTAATGTTTAAGCATTTAATACCTACAATATCTTCCATTTATGTGATACGATATAATATAGTGTGGTTTTGAAAAGTGTACACGTTTTTGTATGTGCATTATACAACAATTTGTAATCATTGTTAAATGTTGAATGTAAATATTGTCGAAAGTTGTGCCTTATTTGGTATTTTTTTATTTGGCAGTATTCCTTTTTAGTGATGTATTTGTATTGACACAAATATTTCCAGTCCTATATAACATCATATTATAAGTTTTTTAAAATAATTATTTTTAAGAATCTTTATCTCTATTAAAATAATACTCTTAAAATCAACCAGTCACGTGATTTGAACTTAGACTAAGTAGGACTTTTTTATAGAATTAAATAAAAGATAATATCTAATTTATTATGTTTTTTTTAAACGTATATTGGTATTTTAGATTGCATTATTATCAATCCTGTAAGTTCTCTTTTTTTACAATTATATTGTAGTCCAAATTGTATTATAAATGGATTTCAATAAACATTACATTAGAAAAATGAGTTTTATTAACCTTCATGTAAATTTGATTAATAATCTTGATTTTCTAATATTTTTAAGTGCACCTCTGCATGCTTTAGTATTTAAGATAGACAACCAGTAATACACATAGTGCGTGCTCATTGGATTTGCTTGGGATTTGCTCACTGGATTTGCTGTCTGCAACATTTTACGAGAAAACGAAGGTTTGCTGAAGTAAATAATCAATTACTTTTCATTCTGTCCGGTTAAAATATGATTTTTATGATGATTATTTGCTACTAATAGAAAATGCAATTTTACTTCTTATTGAAAAGTTTTTTAATGGTCTGTTATGAGAATATTCTTTATTATACATTTTTGGGGCAAGTGCGTTTTTGTGTATTATATTTAGAAGGTCGTAAGCTTTTAAAAATAAACAAGGTTCATATTTAAATAAATAAAGTTGTTGATTTGCAGAAATGCATGTAGTTTAAATTTGGCGGTTAAATGTCGTGTGTCCTTGTTCCAATTGGTAAATTTGTATAAGTCTATCTCTCTTTCCTTTGTCAGGTTGGCAAACCCAAACACAAAAATCGAAAATTTATCAAAAATCAGATCTACCAACGTTACAACTCTACGTTATTTTCTTTCAAAAAAATATAAACTTTCATACATTAATCATCAAAAAGGTCGCGAAGAGACCTTAAATAGTTGATATTTTGCAGGCGTATCTCGAAACGTTGATTGGCATATCCCGCCATGTTTTAGTGCGTACTTTTGACGCAGCAGCACTTTCGCTATGAACGGAACGCTTGTGGTGATTTTATTAAAATTCTTTTCGTAAGGTAAAGTACACAACAAATTTTTACTCAAAAGCTTAATGGCACGTTAAAAGCTACATTTTTCGAAGTAAACATATATTTTTCATTGCAAAATTTTAGTTGACTTTTCGCAGGCATCCTTTTTCTTCACGTCTGTCTAATCGGCCATCTTGCTTGACAGCGAGGCCATTCTTTTCTTTGCATATATCGTTGAAGCTTGTTCCAAAAAACCATTTTTTGGCGCTAAATATAAAAAATATTTATTTTTGAAAAGTCGTTTGAGATTTGACGAAAAATGGCCTTATTGTTCGGATCTTTTTTAGGTGACACAAATAAAGCTGAAAGTACTAAATTATGGAAGAAATTGGAAAAGATACCGGTCATAAGGCCAGCGTTTCTATGCCTTCTTTAGACGCTACAGATTTTCCAGTTCCAACCACAACTTCTTCGGCTTCGAATGCAGACCAGACGCCTTGTGAATTTACTTCTGCAGAGTCGTCAGTCGTTCCAGATCCTTTAGCATCCGCATCAGACATTATTACATCTGATTCTGTATCATTCAGTTCCATTGATACAGCCTCAATAGAAACCACTCAGTCTGTAGAAGTGGGCTCCGCTGAGGATAATTCAGACGCTGTAGTACAACAAGAAGAGGCCCTTGATACTCAGGTAGTTATTTGCATATAGGCATTAATTTGTAATAAGTAAAATTAACGTTTTTGTTTGTCATAGGTGGAGGAAGACCCTTCTATAGCGATTGATCAATTTATCAAGAAGATTGCTGATGAGCAGCTTAGTTCTAAACGTATTGGATCACAAGATATTGATAACAATGATGGAGACAAAGGTTTAGATACAAACGAGAAAGAAAACAGTGAGGGTTCTCAAAAAGACACTGATAGTTCAGAACAAATTCCGGTACTTGTGAGTGAAACTAATGAATTAGAAGCAAATTTCTCCTTGTCAGAAACAATAACAGCGGAAGATACATTAAATGAAAATACAAACCTCGATACAGAGGCTTCAAATGAAAAGGTTTCTGAGACAGTATCGAGCAAGAATTTGGGAGTGAGTGAGAGTAAAGAAGCAGAGTCTATGGAAGTAGATAGTGAGACTCAGAAACAATCAGCTGAAATGACCCAGAAGAAGGACTCAACAATTTTATCAGATGTAGAATTTATGCAGGTGATGTTTGAGCAAGATTTAGTTAGTTTAGATTTAGCTGATCATTATTATTTTACTGTTTCTTTAACCTGCTTATTTTTAGACTGAATCTATAGAAGAGATTCAAAAGGAAATCGACAAGATGCCCCCGAAAAAGAATTCAGAAAATACACAAAATGGTAAATTTGACGAATCGGTAACTAGTGAGCCACCCGAGGAAAACGTAGAGCAAATATTAAACGATGGTCTTGGAGAAAAACCCGATGAGCCAGTATCAACTGATTCCTATAGTGAACAGGATACATCTGGAGTAGCTAGGGATCAAGTTCTTATTGAAAGTAATACATTTAAATCTATATAGAAATATAACAGTTGTTTTTATTTTAAACATTTTTTTTCCAGAGGCACAAGAAGAGATAAAAAAGCTTGATGTGCTGGTTTGTGGTGAGTGCCACAATTCATTTATTTATATTGAGGAATTTAGTGAACATAAAGATGGCAAATGTTCTAAAAAGTCGGCCATTACTGCTGCATGTGACAACGATGGTAAACCTCAAGTGTGGGGTTACGTTTTGTGGAAAACAAAACAAACTAAGGTCAGTATATTAACAAATAATTAATTTAGATGGTTTAAGAAATACCTTGAGTTGCATTAGATTAATTTTTATTGTTTAATATAATAATTCTGTCTTTTTTTATTTAATTTTTAGGATCTTGGTGAGAATGCATTATCTGCTTGGACGTTGTATCAAAAATGGTGCAAATTGCCTGACGATAATAAGACTGCATGGATTACCGCCGGTCAGTCCATACAGTATGCTACGAAAATTGCAAACGCCAAAGTAACAGAAATTAAAGGGAGACAGAACAAGCAAGTTATGGTTCAAAAGGTAAAAGCTTTTTTTTATACACAATAAAATTTTAAAAATTTGAAAGATAAGTAATTTTGAGATTGCTTTTAGTTTAAACTAATGAAATTTTGAAATTAAAAAGTGCAGGACTTTTAAATCTTTGCGCTTATTTTTTGCACTCTTTGTATCATTAATTTTTAATAAATAAAATTAATGATAAAATTTATATTATTTATTTCAGGTTGATGAGCCTCCGCGTCCATTACCTATAGAGTTTGGTAAGTAAATTTTTATTAAATAAAAAACAATTAAGGTAACGTTTTTATTTACCTGTTACCTGGTTTCTAGTTGACAGCAACAAGGAGAATTCTGACGACTTGGAAGAGGACAGCTCACCTAGCAAGTTTGTCAAAAAATCAATAAACGTACCAGTCAAATTGAATAATGATGTCACAATTTTGCCAAGTAATAAGGTAACATTTTTAAAAAATAAAAACGAGGTTTCCTATTTGTAAACAAAAATAAATCATTGATTACAGGTTGGATCTGGTGGTTCTGATCGTACCAATACTGCAATTAGGACAACCAAGGTTCTGTCTACGCAAAAACAGGAGTACGTGGTGGAGAAAATTGTGGCTAAGAGATTCAATCCCAGGAGGAAAACATGGGAGTATAACATCAAGTGGGAGAACTTTCCATCGTAAGTTTTAAAAATGTTATTTGTTATTTGATATTTTTATATTTTTTGAAAAAAAATTACAATATTATTTTAATATACGGGGTTATCTAAAGTTTCTCTCTAAAAGCTCTAAATAAAATAACCTGTCAATAGTAGTTCATATTTTAAAAAGATTTTCATAGATATACAGGGTGTTTCCTAAGTAGTTTAAACATTTTAGGGTGTGATTCCTCATATCTTTAAGACAAAAATTTATATGAACGTGGGGTCCAAAGTAATCTCCTTTTTGATCTACAGGGTGTTAAAAATTTAAAGAAAAAAAATCTTGATTGTCAATATTTTTTTTAACAAAATTGATCTCTTTAGTTTTTCTTTTACATCCAAGGTTGCCAGATATCCCGTCTTATACAGTATGTCTCCGTATTGTCTTTACAAGAGGAAAAACTTTTTTATTATTGACATTTTGACGAAAATGTATTCTTCATAAAATTTTTGCTTGTTCTAAAATGGTTAATCCCGTTTGTATTTTTCGTAATTTCCATACCGTTTAGAGAAAATTAAGAAAAACATAAAAAATGGTTGAATTTTCCAAAATCCAGGGACATACTGTAAATGAATATCAAGGCGGACTTTTAGTTGATTTGTTTTCTCAAAAACCGCTTATCTTAACCGGTTATCATTTTAGTTTGACCCACTTCAGAGTAAAGGGGACTATCTAATGCGCTACTAATATACAGGGTGTTCCATTTAAAAAGTTTTTTTTAGTTTTAAAAATCTGACATGTGACACCTACTGTCATTTTTGATAACACTCGCAAAAAGTTGTCTGAAACTTCTACAATGTTATACTTGTTTTTTGAATGAATGCTTTAACCCAACAAACAAAAAAGTTATAAGCTTTTAAAAGTATATTTTCTTGAATAAAGCAGTGGCGTACCATTTATTTTAATCAAATAATCCAGGCGTGTGTCCGTATGGATGCCACTGGTTCATATTGAAAAATAACAGTTAATGATAAAAGTCTGCTTTTATACCTACCACGCAATCAAAATTGAAGAAAGTCTAAATAGAATAGAGAATATCTGAATAGTTTCCGACATATTGCAAGAAATTTGATTTTTTTTTTAAATTTTAACACCTGTCTAATCTACAGGGTGTTAAAATTAAAACTTGATTTCTGTTTTTTTTGTTAAAGCTTTTAAACACTATACAGTGTCCGTCAAAAGGTTTGCAACAAATTAATCCTTATTTGTATTATAAACGAGAAAGTTTGTATGTATGGATGTTTAATATGTTACTCTTTCACGCCAAAACTACTGAATGGATTTTAATGAAACTTTACAATAATATAGCTTATACATTAGAATAACACATAGTCTATAATTTTTAAAGATTTTGTGTGAATTGTTCAAAATATAACGATGAGTGTCAAGTATGTAAGTAGGAAAAAATTCTGCAATTTGCGAGCTATTCTGGCGTGCGCTGCCAAAACCAATGGACGGAAACCATTATTTGGACAAAAATAAATATTGTAATAGATATTTGTAATTATTAGTGATAAATCGACAGTAGATTTATACTGCCGATATATTTTGAATTCAATGTTTATTTTTCTCAGTGAATCAAACACTTGGGAGCCTGTAACCAACCTCACCCACTGCAAAAAGATGCTGGACCAGTTCGAAGAACAACTGAAGCGAGTTAAGGAGGAGAAAGCTAAACAGCTGCAAACCACTCCCAAAGGCCGAGGCAGGCCTCCGACTAAGTACAAGACGACCCCGGCTCAGCAGTACGTCCCTATCGCTCCGAAAATGTCTATCGCTCCAAAGATCAGCAATGTGGTGGGCGGAGTTAGCGATGATTACGGTGGCGAATCTTCTAGCGGGTAAGTACTTAAATTATCTTAAATTTTTTAACTAACCTAACCAAAACAAAAACACTTATACCTATAATAAATAACTATTGTTGTAATGTATAAAAAATGGCGTTTACTTCATTTTTTTCCTTCGTGCTGGCAACTCTTAGTTTTGGGTCGGTATTTACATGTGTGGAAGTAAATCGCTAGGGATCTTATTAAGTCGGAGCGTTGCCACATTTCGCCGGTACGCCTTTCCCTATCAAGTAAAGTAAAATCACAATCGCAAACCGCTTATTTTTAAAAGACTTTTTTTCGAAAAGATAACTAGATAAAATCATCAGATATGTTTCTGAACATCTGAAATGGTATTATAAGGATATCGTTAGGGTGTCCATTTTTTTTATAACGAGAAAACGTCAGTAATCGCGATAATTTAAAAACTCAATTTTTAAAACATAACACGCGATAACTCAAGAACCACTTTAGATATTGAAACTTTTTTTTTATTTTGAAATGCGGATCTTTTACAAGATGTTTAAATAAGAAAAATTCGATAGGCTTGTTTTTTTTTCAAAAATTTTAAAGCACCTGTCCATTTACTTTTAGTGTGTAGCGATTTTTAGCAATCAAGTAAGTTTTTTATTTATAAGACTTTCACATACTGTCTGCGTATTTTTGATTGAATTAGTATTTTGATTGAAAGTTTTTGAAAAAAACTACAATCAATTATTTCTAATGGATTTCGAGATATTGATTTATTAATTTAGAGTTCTAATAGCGCGATCACTGTCGAACACCAACTCAATTCCACTTATTTTTACCAAAAGTGCAAGCGTTTCTAACTTGCACTTATTTATTTTTTCGTGTCCAACTCAGTATATGAAAAAAAATGAAGAAATACAAAAATACATATATAAAATATACAAAACGGCCAAATTAATAAAAAAGGCACATCATACATTTAAAAAAAAACATAGTCAAATAATCAACATAAATAGGAACAAAACTTGTACAGAATTAGATAAACTACAAAAAATATATATGCACACAGCGGTTATATACAGGATATCCAGTACTTGGCACACTCCAGAGCGTTGGTATTTCTCTCCGCCAGATCACTCTGATTGCATATGTTTGGGAGATTTGGGCATAAGAGAAGATGCCTCATATTTTGTTCCTCTCCGCATTCACAGGATACAGGTCCGTCAAGGTAGCCCCACTGGTTCATGTTTGTCTTGCATCTGCCAACCTGAGTACCTGAGTATTTTTTATTTATGAAGATTTTCACATACTGTCGGCGTAGAAAATATAGCAGAAATATTAAGAAAGTTTTTGAAAAAAACTACAATCAATTATTTCTAATGGATTTCGAAATATTGATTTATTAATTTAGAGTTCTAATAGCGCGACCGCTGTCGAACACCAACTCAATTCCACTTATTTTTACCAAAAGTGCAAGCGTTTCTAACTTGCACTTAAAAAATTACAATCTATAGGGAAAATTACAACGACTCGTTAATAAATAAACAAAGTATTATAAGACGTAAATAAATCGTGAAGCTGAACGCATGATGTACACCCTTTCTTAGAATTTTAAGTATGTCCTGATCATAGTACTGATTGGGTCAACCGGCGACGAATCTGCTATATCCTCTTCCATGTCTCTTAGCAATGTGCACAGTTTCTTGGTTTATTTCATACGTTTGGCAACGTTTTTACTGTTCTCTCTTTGTTCAGTACATTATAAACGCATTGTACTCTTCTTACATACGGAACGACCCAAGACTAACCTTTGCCAGCCCTTAGTATATTTAATATATAAAGAGCAAATAAAAGCATTTACTATAATTTCCTTTTCAGACGTCCACAAAGGTCCAGCAAGCAAAAGGCTCTGAACCAAGTGAAGGCTTGGTGCGGTAACATTTCCGATGACGATTCTACTGGCGTTAAGCGCAGACACGAGGACGACAGTGACGAAGACTATGACGACAAACGAATCAAACTCGAAGAGGATTCAGAAGAGTCTGACAAGGAAGTTACCAAACCGAAAATGACCATCAAAAAAGGTGAGAATCCTACAAAATTTACTTAAAACATTAATGAAATTAATTAATTAGGTATATGATTTTTGTAAAATATGTATAGCATATATAAATCTGGAGTTCTGTTGTGTTAATTCTAATCGAGCAATAACAGAGTATTTTCCAGTGCCCAAAACTCCCGCTGTGACCGTGAAGAACGGTAGTACCGGCACGACTCAGCAGATCTTGCCCTCCAACATTTTGATTCCCGACGCCAATGGAGTGGTACGCATCAATCAGAAACAACTGCCTGCTCTTAGTTCCGGGGTTTATATCATGTCAAAAACTGCAGGTAAGATCATATTTCATGTTTTTTAGGGTTCCGTACCCAAAGGGTAAAAACGAGAACTCTATTACTAAGACTTTGCTGTCCGTCCGTCCGTCTGTCACAAAGGTCTATCTTATGAACTGTTATGGCTAGACAGTTGAAATTTTTACAGATAATGTATCTATGTTGCCGCTATAAGAACAAATACTAAAAACAGAATTAAATAAATGTTTAGAAATAAAAAAGTATCTAATGTTGTATAGATAATGAATGGTACGGAACCCTTCGTGCGCGAGTCCGACTCGCACTTGACCCATTTTTTATTTATATTCTTTCGTTATTTGTATTTATGAATATATTATTATTGAAATTAGGAAGACTAAACAGAAATCTAAATACTGTGACGATCTTTGTTTTTATGTTAGGTATTATTAAATTGGATTCATCCACGTCCAAAGTAGCCACGAGCGGTGGACAGACTATTGTCAAAGTGGCGCCAAAGATTGGACAGACGCAGATCAAAATCGTCAAAAAGGATGGCAACACTACCAAGCAGATAATACAAGTGAGTTTAGCATAATATGGCAACACTTGATGTTGAGAAAAATAATGTTGTTTAAAAAGGCTTACTTTATCTTTTTCTGTTTTGTCTTATTTTTTGTGAAATTATTTAACGATTTCTTTGCAGGTCTCTCCAAAAACCAGTGTTTCATCTACACCAGTGAAAGTGACACCAGTCAAAGTGACGTCACAACAAAAGTAAGTTCATTGTTTTAGTTTAAGCCTGGACTCATTTTACTTACTACATATTGGCAAAAACTAGTCCATTATGAAGATTATTCTAAGTGTTATTATGGGTTATTTATTTATTTATTGATGTACATCTTACAATGCCATAGCAAGTAAGAGGGTGCTATGAATGCACAAACTAATAATCACAGAATTTAATGGTATAATGTGCTTATCAATCAAACTTACTTCTCTGTTTGCAGTCAAGGGTAGTAAAGCCTTTTTGTCGCGTTCTCGTTCAAAATAGTTTATCAGGGAAGCTACAAGCTTGACTTCAAAAGACAAAACACACGTTATAACACGAATCAAAATGCATCATCTTCCAAAACGCAGGGTATTTGACATAAGTTGCCACAAAATTATAACCTATAATATGGTAAGACTTTGACAAGCCTCAAAAATCTAAGGGCGAGTTCATACGCATTGGCGTCCGTGTGTCGTTCATCGTTCCGTCAAACCAATAAAATTGAAATATGATCTGTCATTTTTGAAATAAACCAATAAAATTGGTTAAAAACAACAAAAGACGACGCGTGACGGATTTATATTTAAACCCATCTATAGTTAACTTAAAAAATATTAGAAACTTTTTTTAGTAAAATAAGTAGATTGATATGGGACATCTGCTTTTCTTCTGTCATCGTCTGTCGCAATCTTACCTGAGAAAAAAAACAGAGTATATACTTTAATTCATAGCCTACAGCTAAATAAACACTCTCTTTATCCCTACAGGGTAACTCCCAGAGTACGCAAAATCTCCTCGTCCGGCGAGAGCGTGGCCAAGGTACTGAAGAAACTCGCCGAAACGACGTCGACGACCGTCGCCGCCGCAGTGACCAAGGTCCAGGGCGAGCCGGACAAGCAGCGCGTCGAAGACGAGTCGGACGACGGCCTGGAACCCTTGCCCTTCCCCTCGGAGGACGAGCCTCTTCCGGAGCCGGAGAGTCCCCAGGGGGAGTTCCTGCTGGATCCCTCCACCGGTAAGATCGCCGGCAGGGAGTACGTGGACAAGCCGGTGGTGATCAAGGAGGAGCCGGCGCCTGCCCCTCCTACTACGAACGAGTTGGAGAATATCGTGAAGTTGGCGGCGGCCGATATTACGGAGGAGGATCTGGAGGGTGATATTCAGGTGAGTGTAGTATTGGTTGGTTATACAGATTAGAAGTAGAAACGTTTCATATTCGAGTTTTAAAGAAGATGTCTATACAGCTAGAAACACCCTGTATAAAATGTCAGTATACAGTTTCCGGCAATAGGGCGCGGGGCATCTGTACCCTATATAAGTTAAAATATTTTCCTGAAATACATCCCCGTGCATACTTTAGGTTTGTACTTAAACAAAATTCCCGAGTTTTTTATTCTAGGAGCTACAGATGCCCCTACGCACTTTTGCCGGACCCTGTATAGTCGGTTTGTTGACGCATGTTTTTATTACAGAACGAAAGCGACCCGCTGGCTCTGGAAATCAAAGAATCCCACCCATCTCCAATTCTTCATAGTATTAAATCAGATCCCAATACGTCCGGCATCAGACGAGTGGTCAAATATACAACCGGTCAGGGTATAACCGAAGGTTCTATTTTGAACAAGGCATTGACTCAAGGTAAGCTTTTATAATTTTTTTTAATTTTTCTATTAAAATTTCTTAAAATTTAGGCAATCAAAGGGCTATTATATCTCCTCTCAAAACAAGCACGCCTCAACGTGGTAGAGTAGTTCAGCAAAAAATTCTCAATTCTTCCATTGGTCAGAGAACTCCGCAGCCAAAACCCGTGGTGAGGCACGTTATAACTCCACAAACTGGACATGGTAAGTGTTAGGATTAACATATTTTTTTATACATGCTTGTTTGTGGTCATAATGTTCTTATAAAGGAACAGTACAACATTAATATTGATAGATTTGCGCATTCTCCTCTGTATAGAACTGTTCCATTTTTATATCAGGTAACGTAGGACGTCCCAGGGCTGTTGCCCCCAAACCTAGATTCAACTTGACCCCTCAAAAGCCTCTCCCATCACCTCTTCAACCTACTAGGACTTACTCTACCCTGGGTGGACCACGTCAGGCCGCTGCAGCAACTAACAAAGTCCAAGTTTATTCTACAAAGAGCGTTTCAGCTCCTATCGGTGCAGGTCCAAGAAAAATTGGAGGAACTACTGTGGTCAGGTATGTATTATATTTTGTTAATAATATATATTGTTAAGTTCAGAAATTATAAATTATCCGTTCAGAGCCTCATAATTAGTGGAATAAATTAGTGGTTTCAATTAGCGTAGAAGTTTGTTCTTTTAATTTCAATGTAAGCATTCAGATCATCTAAATTAGTGGTAGTCATTTTCAATTAGTAGAAAGAGTTAACAAACTTTTGACTTTTCCACTATTCCGGAGTTTAACCATAGTTTTTTTATTGCAAATAATTAATCTTCATACAATTTTATGACACCCGTATTTTTTTATTTTACTTCAATTTCATCCCATTTTTTAAAAAAAATTAATCAATATTAAGAATTTCAAATTTACACTTTTGCAATCTCTGACGTCACCTATCAAAAGTGTCACGGTTTGCCATCAGGTACAAAGTAGATATAAAATTAATTGTAAAATAAAACTTAAGGAACTTACGTTAAAATGATCTTCACAGCAAAATATCGTACTTTTGCTGACATATCGTTGTCTTGCCGCTTCAAACCAGGCTCTTCGACGGCTTTTATCCAAAGGAACAGTTATAAAAACTTTTTCTGGAGAGCCTTCAGAGTTATTTAGACAGCCCTTTACAAAACAAACTTTAACACCCTTCATTACAAAAATAATAAAGAGGGTACAATAAAACAAAATTGAAAACTCAAAGTATTGCACGCCAAACGCAAAATCCACAAAATACTAATCTAACCTCGAACCCTCGAACGTCTCAAACATCTGAACAACTTTGGTAGTGTTTAGTGCTACGATAAAAATGGCAGTAACCTGTTAATTATAAAAATTTAAGTTTTAATTTCTAGTAGTAAAAAATATAAAAGTAAATTTAATATTGGGGTAATAAAGAATAATCCCGCAAAAACGATCTTAATAAAAATAGAAAAATCTGACGTGATTTTAAGATATATTGTGTAAATACTGTAGCAGAGAACTAGACACGCCATAATATTATTCTTCAGAGGCTCGCGCCCTCTGTCAACTATTCAGTCAAATGCTGATAGGTGACGTCACAATTTTCTACGCGTCATTTCAAACCAGTGAAATTTGTATTGAATTTGATTTATTATTTATTCCTTAATTGTAACTTCGTTGCATTTCTTTTTGTATTGAGGGAGTACTTTTTAATCACTTCAATTGAATTTTATATTAAAAATAACAAAAATTTACTATGGTTAAACACCGGATTATACTTCAAAATTTGCGGGAAATGTCATTTTGGCCTTTGAATCTTGAATGTTGTTGGGGAGTTTGGAAGTTAGTAAACATCAAAAACTAGATGATACAAGTTTTAATAGTATTACAGCCAAAAATATCTAACTTGTCTCTTGCGTCATTATAGATATGCAGATCTGACGTGCAATTACTTAGTGACTTGTCCACTAGGTGTTTTGTGAAATGTTGAGCAAAACTATGATTTATAGTGTTTGACTTCCGTGTACATTTAATAAATTTGCAGTTTACTTTACTATAGTCAGTTAAACTGTGTGAAAAACTGTAGAAAATGTTAACCCTATTAACAGTTTTTTTTTCATCTAAATGAAACAGGATTGGATCACCCTGTAGAAAATTACCGTTATTCATAATTTATTTTTATATTTTAACAGTTTATTTCTAAATTTACTTCAAGAGGTTTGTTGGCCTTCTGTAATATATACTACTTAGCAATTAGCACTTCTTTAAAAGTTTTTATGACTATTAATATAATTATTTCCATTCTCTTCCACTTTACACTTATCTGTAAAATTTTAAATCTATTACTACTCCTACTAAGGTTTGAAAAAAGAGAAATGGACAGAAAATGGCAATTTAGTAGCATTTAGAATTGTTTCAGAGTTGGAATGTAATGGTTTGCTATTTATTTCTTGTTAATTAACTTTAAAAGTGTGGGTAAAGTGAAAAGATTTAAAAATTAACAAACTGTAGTGGATAACATTTTGTGTATTGGAAAGAAAATTATTAAGTTGTTCATCTTCTCAAAGTGGTAGTTCATGATCAAATTTAAATGTGATTAACAAAATCTATGTGAAAACCACTACCAAACAATCTTTATTTGTGACTTTTTTTGGTTATTTATTATATGATAATCTAACAGCTTCAAACGAATTTTGTTTTATTATCTTTAATTTTATCTTTGTAGATCTGGTGGCCCAGCAAGTGCTGTCCAAAAGACACCGCAGTACGCGCAAAGACAGCAGCCCGCTACCAGAATCGTTCAAAGAGTGGTCACTACCACCAGGAAATCCGACGGAACCATCATCAGTACCAGGACATCGCCCGCTAAGGTGGTCCAGAATGTACTGTCTAAACCCAAAGCTGTTATAAGTATGCCCAGTTTGACAGGTACATTCACATATTGCTATATATTTGACAAGATTTCCTCTGAAATTTAGTCTTAAGTTACCTAATGGTTTTGTTTTTCCTGATGTTTTATTTGATGTACCTTTCTTACTAGATGACGATTCAGCTGTCGGTACTCTCACAAAGACCCAGAAAGTCCTCAGTCCCAAGAAAGCCGTATCTACGCCCGTCGCTGTTGTTAAACAGGAGATTCAAACGCCGGTAGTAACCGCACAAGAAACAGCGTCTGCCGAAACCCCTGTCGCTCAAGCCGAAGCGGTCACTGACTGGTCGTCATTCACGATGGCCGACGGTGACAATCCCATTTATATCACCGGCGACGACGGTACCATCTACCAAGTAGCTGGACAAAACGAACAGGTAAATCACAGCGACCTTATATAGAAAATAATCTGCCAGTTGGACAATTATAGTCTATCAAACGACAGAATAGTCTATCAAACGACATAATAGTCTGTCAAACGACAGAATAGTCTGTCAAACAACCTTTGAATAAGAAGACTAAGGAAGGAGTATATCAAAAATCTTAGATCCACCGCGATGGGCCTCAAATATGGCCGACTTAAATTCCGGTTTATCAGTGCCGTTCTAATTTTATTTAAAAAACGTAAAACTATGATGTAGGGTAGACGTGGGGTAGACTCAATATTTTTTTTTATTATTTTACGTTGTGAATAAATGTTGGTAGTTATTAAAATTGTTATAAAAATATAAAATTCTAATAAAAATAGATAAGTTATAATAATTATTTATAACCATAAACATCCGATACGCTACTGAAGCAGGTAAGTCAAATTGACGTATCTGAATTCTTTGACATCTAATCTTTGACAAGTAGTAAATAAAAGCAAAAATGCAAGAATAAATATATAATTAGTTAATTTAAGTGAATTTCCTAAATGATCGATTTACTACACGTATGTATATTATATAGTCACTTACTAGCGAAAAGTTGTTCCATTATTTCACTCGATTTTTGCCGAGATCTACCGCACGCTACACAACCAACTATTTTAGAGTCTTTTTCGATAAATCGCGACAGTGTCACTGTTAATTTAAGTTCTGCCACAATTTCCATCTAGATTTACTACCTTTATACAACTATCAGTAGTAGAATAAATAATAAATAACATAAAATAAGCTCCGTAAAGACTGACAAATCCACAAAATTTCAAATCAAATTCAAATGTGTCAAATGAATCGTCAAACAGAACTGTCAAGGATCCCCACCCTAGAGTCCTTTTTCCGCCCACCATACATGGATAGCATTATGCTCCTTCCTTAGTCTTCTTATTCAAAGACTATAACAGAAATTTTATTTAGATTAAAGCTGCAAAAATTAGTTTAAAACGATTTTTATTATCGCTATGTTGGTGACATTGCGCCACGATCAGCAATGTTGTTGTTTATTATTTGACAATTATCATAATGTCAGTCATTATTTTGTATAATATCGTGTTGTTAAATCTTTGGGAGTAATTCTCGTTTTATTTTGCTGATTTTCATATTATTTTTTTAAAAATTGTACTTTTAAGCACAAACAGTTCTTTTAAGAACTAAATTTTCGAGTTTTTGTATTGAATTTCTTCAAAATTTTGTGTTGAAAATATGCCGAAGCATTTAAACAGTCGAAGCAAAGAGCTTGTAGTTTTCCTGATAAACTATTTTGAACGAGAACGTGACAGTAAAGGTCCTTTGTTACCTTTGACTGCAGTCAGAGAATTAAGTTTCGTTGGTAAGCACATTATACCACTTTCAAAGTTATTTCTACTTATTTCGATTTGTAGCGAGTAGCTGCTGCCTTCAATTTAAATATTGCTACTGTGAGTGTTAGTGACTACTGTTAATAAATAAATTAATTATTAAATTAAAAATAAAACGTAAAAATCTTTAAAAAATTATGTAATAAATATATGGTTTCCCAATGTTACATTAAGATTCATCTCATAAATCCATCACAATCTGGCAGCGCTGTCGCCATCGCTTGTCACTCAAACTTGATTACGTGCATCGGAAATTGTTTTGCGATTACTTTAGTTTATTTTATTTTACGAAGAAACAAGTTGGTACAACTGGAAAGCAAAACATTTGATTTTTTCAGGGACAGACCATATTGATTACGCAAGGTCCGGACGGACAACAGCAATGTCTGTTGGTCACTAACGAGATTGGCGAGGTTCAACCTGTAGAGGAGGCGGCGGGAACTAGTGAGGCCAACCCAGGATCGGTGTTGGGCATATCAGAGGAGGCCCCTCTTATGGCATGTAAGTAGATTTATTATTTTTTGAAGATTTGATGATTCGGTGTCTTTTTTACGGTTCCGTACCCAAAGGGTAAAAACGGGAACCCTATTAGTAAGACTTCGCCGTCCGTCCGTCCGTTACAAAGCTCTATCTTATGAACCGTTATAGCTAGACAGTTGAAATTTTTACAGATAATGTATCTATATTGCCGCTATAAGAACAAATACTAAAAACAGAATTAAATATATATTTATAAATAAAAAAGTACTTTCACTAAACATTATCTTTTAAGTAAGAATTTTACATAGAATATTTCAAGTCCTCGGTGGCCGCGTGGTTAAAGCGTTAGGACTTTACGCTGCTGTGAGGTTGGAGCCGTAGTAAGGCAGGTTCGAATCCTAGTCAAGGCGACTTTTTTTTAATTTTTACATATGTATTTTTACTTTTTACATATTTATTATTGATTAATACAATTTTCAAAATAAAAACATTAAATCACCACAATACACCAAAACACTTTTATTTTACACTGGACGCGCGTTTCGCTAACCATGTTAGCATCATCAGCAGATGATTATAAACTAAAGTACAATCTACAAGTTAAGTGTTTATATACTCGCTCAGTGGGCACCGAGTGGCCGTGGCAAAATCTAGCCAACCGAGTCAGAGCCAACTGAGCGTAACAGTTAGATTTCCGCCACTAGAGTAGTAGGAACAAAGAACTTGAAGGAATTGGACCGTTGACTCTGTTCATACTATCTTTACATTTATTAATTCTGATGCTTTCATATGCATCTAATTGCCTGTAATTTGAGACTTCTTTAATTAATTTTAAATTATTAAGATCTATACAATGTTCTTTATCAATAATATGTTCGGCAACGCAAGATTTATCCGGTTTACCATATCTTATCTGAGCTAAATGTTCTTTAAATCTAGTTAATATTGATCTTCTAGTTTGCCCAACATATTTCTGATTACAATCTTTACAAGAAATTTCATAAATACCCGACCTTTCTAGTGGAGGTGTTTTATCCTTTGGATTACCTAATAATTTTTGTAATTTATTATTAGCACTATACACAAGTTTATAATTGACATTCTTAAAAATTTCTTTTAGACCACGGGATAACTCTCATCAAACGGTATCGAAAAATATTTAGACGTATCTTTCTCCACTTGAAAAGTCGAATTTTCAGAAATCATTAACCTATACCTACGTTTTCTAATTAATTTATCAACTAGTGAAGGAGAATATCCATTACACTCAGCTACATTCCTAATGTAATCTCTTTCTATTTCATATCTTTCGTTGGAAAGTGGGAAACTAAGTAATCTATGAACTTAGAAATTTAAACTAGCCATTTTATGTTCAACACTATGATGTGATTCATTAGGAATATATCTGCGTCTGGTCGTATTTTTCCTATAGATATCAAATTCCAGGCAATTATTAGTATTTCTAATAACTAATACATCTAGAAATGGTAATCTGTCGTTGTTCTCAATTTCATGCATAAATTTAATGGAAGGAAAACGATTATTTAACTTAGAAATAAAATTATCTATGGTGTCTGAATGTGTGTCAAAAACAGCAAAAATAACAACTGTAATACAATTTTTAGTAATGTGTTTCTTCATTTTTTTTAAATTACTTATACGCGCATTCAAAATTTCAGCTAAATCGGAAAAAAGTTTATAATAGTATAGTGTCTAATGTTGTATAGATAATGAATGATACAGAACCCTTCGTGCGTGAGTCCGACTTGCACTTGACCAATTTTTTAATTTCAACTGTGTCTCTCTATATAGCGCCAACTGAACAACCTGTTCCGGTATCTATAGCGACAGCAGTGACCCAAGATAACGCTAGTAATATAGTGCACGCCCCACTACACATCAAAACTGACAGTACCGAAGACACTATGGAAGGTATCGAGGAGGGAATGCAGGATCAGGTCGTAGCCCAGGTGGTCAGAGCCGAACCTCCAAGCCCAGGTAAGAAATGTTTCTTTCTTTTAAACTTTAACATGGCGATTAAAAAATTATTTTATTATTTTTTTATTTTACGCCTATAAAACTATTTGTTATACGTAAAAAACTATTTTTTACGTGTAAAAAAGTATTTCTTACACGTATAAACTGTTTCATTATTTTTTTATTTTACGCGTATAAAACTATTATTGTTATACGTAAAAAACTATTTGTTGCACTTCTATTTGTTAAGAAAACTAATTTTTACTTCTAAAAAACACTTTTAATTTATTACTTTTTCAAACATGTCCTTCAAACCTTTCAATTTAATAGCTGTTAGCCTAGATCATATATACTTTGGTGGATAAATCACAATGGAAACTGTCGCAAACATATCAACGACTTCCATTTATCCTTAATTCCTTAATTCTTCCTTTTTTTTTTGTTGCACACGCGGTGCTTCTACTCTATCTATCCTTGTCGAGAACCTATCGTCTGCGCGCCAAATTTGAACAATTTTAAAAATTTAATTTGTAAAATGCTTATATTTGAACAATAAGTTGAATGTTTACTGTCAAAAAAATTAAATTATATAAAAAATACATTTAGCCACTTTGTACAAATATCAATATTCTTAGTAAATCTAACCAGAAAGTATGCATGTGGCTTAATATAAATAAAAGAACAACTGAATACTTTACTTGCCTATGAAAAGATAATTCGGGGACCTTTATATTAGAACTTCCACACACCAAACACTTTCTAGTCATTTTACGAGTATTTGGAAAGTCCAACGAAAAAAAAATAGAAATATAATTGCACAAACTTAAAATTAATTTCTCACTGAACACACTTGCATCCTTGGCTATATAAAAGCAGTCGATAAAAGAGTAATTAGGACAATTTTTAAATTGAAAAACGCAAAAAACAAGCGTCATTACACAAAGGATTAAGATTATGACATATGATTCTGATAATATGATGACAATGAAAAGTTGGTTTCCATAAAAATGTATAATTTGTACTTTCTAAAACCGTATAAAATTGTTATTATTTTGGAAATACGTGCAACTTTTAATAAGGTCCTCGAGAAAGACAAACCTATTGAACGTTTCATAAGTGCAATAAAGAAGGTTTGAAAATGGCATGTCTGATGTTGGAGACATATTTTTTAATGTTAAACTTATGGCGTTGATTTATCCACGTAAGTATACTAAGAGCTGGCAAAGATTAGTCTTGGGTCTATTAGTATGTAAGAAGAGTACAATGCGTTTATAATGTACTGAACAAAGAGAGAACAGTAAACACGTTGCCAAACGTATGAAATGAATCGAGAAACCACAAAACACATACACAAGAAGTGCGAGCGCCTTGCTAAATATTGGAAAGTGAAATTGACGTTTAAATTTGACACTGTTGACAAGTATACTGCTACTAGCGACCCCAATATCGCTTGTAGGAACTACGGACTAGATTGTCACGCATGGTGGGAAGTTCAAAAAAATAAAAAAAATTAATTCTTCATTTATTTTTAATTATGACATACATAAAAACACAAAAAATACACCATTTTTTAAAAATATGTTTAATATCATTATCAAATATTCAAATATACAACAGAAATTAATTTCACCACAATAAATTAATAAATTAAAAGAATAATGTTACAAGTAGATCAAGAGACAAAATTAATTATAACAAAACTGAAAAAAATGGCGTCATAGATGGCTTAGAAATAAAAGATATATATCATAATTTTGAAAGTAAAATTATATGGGAAATGTCATCGATCATCATTTTTATCATAGTGCTCTGAGAAATCTAGATAAACAAAGAATAATAAATTAAAAGTATTCCAGGGGAAAAGAGAGGAAAAACCTGTATCGTCTCTGATATCTGTCAGGGTGTATTGTAATCTTTTTGCTCGAAGTTTTCAGGTCGATCAAAAAGATGACATTTACAACAATACTTTGCCGTAACTTTCACAAATATCAGAGAGAGTAGATACAGGTATTGCCTCTCTTTTCCTCTGGGATGCTTTATATCTGTTGTTCTTTGTTTATCTATATTTCTCAGAGCATAATGCCAAACACGACTACAGTATACAATAATTTCAATATCCTAAGTGGAAAGAAAAAGGTATCCATAAAATATATATTTTACTATCGGTCCTGGGATGAAAAAATATAAAATTCAATTTGATTTGATGATCCTTTTCTGTCACCTATATCAGGAGAATGACAATGAGCATGTTAAGATGAAAAAAAAAGTTTATCAACCCTTACCTACACGTTAGTCCGAGGAGTTTTATCAAAAACCTATATTTGCCTAAATAATTTATGTATTAAATTTGCAAAGCAAAATGCAGCGTGTAAACAAAAGAAATAAAATGGCGACAAGTCAACGTCAATGACCCGACAAGGAGAAAAGTGGTGTTCGAATAACAAATTATGGTTCACCAAAAATTGTTTTTGTCTCCTTTCAACGCACACTTTAGAAAGAAAAAGAGATGAACTGTAATACTGAAAGAACGTCAAGGTTTAATCTGTCACTCTTGTCAATAATTTATCGGTAAGGAAGATTCCTAGAAAATCGCTTGTAGTCAAGTTTTCAACCATTGCCAGTTCTCCCATAAGAAGTGTCATCCACCTGCGAGAAACTGTGCACATTGTTAAGAGACGTGGAACGGGATATAGCAGATTTGTCGCAGTTGACCGGTCGACCCAATCAGTACCTCTGTCAGTACTTAAAGTTCTAGGGAAGGGTGTACATCATGCGTTCAGCTTCACGATTTAATTACGTCTCGTGATACTTTATTTGTTTATTCATTAACGAGTCGTAATTTTCCCTATAGCTTGAAAATTTTTAAGTGGAAGCTAGAAACACTTGCATTTTTGGTAAAAATAAGTGGAATTGAGTTGGTTTTCGACAGTGGCTATTAGAACTCTGAATTCAAAAATCGATATCTCGAAATCTATTACAAATAATTGATTGTAGTTTTTTCAAAAACTTTCTTAATATTTCTGCTGCTTTTTCTTCGTAGACAGTAAGTGAAAATCTTTATCAATAAAAAAATTACACGACTGCTGAAAATTGCTATGCTCTAAAAGTAAATAGATGGGTTGTTGTACCGGCAACGCCGCAACAGCACTCCGTCGCATTTCTCTCACTCCGACTTAGTAAGATCCCTATGCGATTTACTTCCACACATGTAAATACCGACCCAAGACAGTTGTAAGTAACAGTAAGTAACAGTTGCCAGCACGGTATATGATCTAGGGCTGTCAGGAAGAAGTTTCACTTCAAATATGCGCACATAGTGCACACCAAATACGTTTTAATAAAATATACGGAGAGTACCGCTTAAATTCCTGTCCCGATGTTGAAGGATGGCTATAGAATGTCAATGCATTTCCTACATAAGTCTATCCTTGTTCGGGAGGAGGTTTTCTGCGCTTGCTCGATCTGTAAGCACTTTGATTGGACAGTTCCAAATCATATGATATGTTTTGTTTTGGTTTTATTTATTTTAAGTTGAGGTTAAAGACGTTCTAATAATTGAATTAAATCTTTGGAAAAATTGGAAGTTTTTTGTTAAATATTCTGAAATCAAATAAGTTTGATAATGTAACATTATGCGCATATTTATCAATTGAGATATTTTAATCGTATCCAACATGTTATGGCAAAACACTTTTTCAACCAAAAGTTTTCAGATATCTTCGATTTAGTTATTTTCGAATGTTTATTTTGTTTATATCTATTACAAACTCAAGGAGCAACAGTTTTTTACAAGTAGTGTTAATTTTGATGCTGGTGCAATACTTCTACTCGTTAAAATAAGTTTATTATAAATATTACAGACATTTAAAAAAATAGGCTATGGAATAGGTATATAAAAATTATTTTATATCTGTCTCACAATGGGGGGCTCCTAGTAGCGTAATAGGTATCTGCAGTGCGATTCTGTAAACATTTCCCTGTCTAGTGACTCATCAATCGTATACAAATAGCATAGGCTCGATAGGAAATTTCTTGCTACAGAGCTTACAGAATCCCATTGCTGATTTCTAAAATTCTTTTTCTAGATAGGCTTCCCGCATCGAAAAACTCCTATTTTATGGTATGTAATTAGTATTCTGAAGGTATTAAAATATTTTAATATCAATATAGTTTTTTCACTGAAACTCGAGTTAAATCTTAATATACATTATTCATATTGTCGTTTTAGAGATTGTGCTTTTATACTTACTATTATGAAAATTTACTGAATAAAATATATAGTTGCAATCCTTTTACTGAACTCCTTAATTTCTTGTTTTATGAGGGGATAATTTTTGCTTATTTAGGTACTAATTTTAATCAGACCATTTTTTAATGAACTCATTTATATTTATATCATATCGTTCTAAGTAGACTTTGTTGTGTTAGACAATTATTATTAAATAAAACGAATGAAAAAAAGTGACAGGTACGATATTTTTTTTTTAAATTCAAAAAATAATTTAGTAAAACCACAATTATTAAGAAATTGTCTTAAAAACTTCGTAGTACAAATTGCATATCTATTTCACTTTTTTTAAAATTCAAAAAATAATTTAGTAAAACCTCAATTAAGGAACTGTCTTAAGAACTTAGTATTACAAATTGCATATCTATTTCACTCGACTTAAAAATTGCAGCAAAACAAAGTATAACAGTACATTTTTTACTGTCTATTGTTTCTTTTACTGCCCATGTATTTATGATCAATAATCAACATCAGTCCTGGTTTAAAATGAAACAAAAGTAATTCTTTATTATTAACATATTTTTTATTAAACAAATATAACTAAAAGTATGTACATATTAAGTTTATACATAAATCAAGCTAGATACAAAAAATATAATTATTTACATTGTTGCATTGTAAATACTCTTTTATATTATGAAAAAAAAACAATAATAATTTACAATAAGACAGTTTGTGTGTAACTGTGTAAGCATTATAATTAGCCTTATGTAGTCTCTATTTTTAGTCTTTACATTATAATGTCTTTTTTATTTTAAAATAGTAAGACTAAATATAATGCTTTTAACAATTATTGATTTTTGAATAAAATTAGTTTAGTATATTTTTGTCTTATATTAACATCCCTTTCATTTCTGATTTTGCTTTCATGATACAAACGAACATCGAGAAAAATTTCTATTATTAATTTGGTTAGTTGGCTTCTACCACACAAGAAGCAGTAGCCCATTCCCATTGTTCTATTAATTAAACTACAGCAAAAGTCTTTAAAACTAAATCACAAAATTGTCAATAAACGCACAAAGATTAAAATACAAACGAAAACACAGTACACGTGGAAAACAGAAAGTTAGAGAAAACTCTAACGGCGACTGCCCAAGTCCAAACTGAAAACAAAATCCACGCCGACGACGCGTCCAAAAATAAATCGATAACCCATCTCGACACCATTCGGCCAATAGAAAAGTAGCATTTCGGCGCATGTGCATTACATCCATCTACTGAACAAGGATGGACTTATGTCAAACTCGATCTTCTGTCCTTCAATACTGGGACATAAATTCTCTCATTGCTCTTATGGGGAGGCCGCAGTATATTTTAATTAAAACGTATTTGGTGCACACGCAATTTTTTTTAAATCAAATTTTTTTACAGGTGGCACGCATAAAGTTGTGGTTATGTTACCCGACGGCAATCTGATGATGACCCAAGTTTCACCCGAAGAATACGCTAGTTTAGAATTAGAGTAACTTCTATGTTAAATATAAACGTAATTTTTGTGCATTTTCTGTTCAAAAAATGTTCATTTAGTTTTCTTTACACATTGAAATTGGTTTTAAATTATTTCTTTTTCACCCCAAAATAACTTTGCAGTTTTCGGGAAGTTATATTTTTCCCTTTTATACATTATTAAGCTGCCTAGTTATTTTATTTTGTGAACTGGGTGCGATGTTCTATGTAACTGTACAAAATATAGCTGTAGCGTAGTTAAGTAGTGTAGCAGATTGAATTTATCTTTAAATAGTTATATATCTCGTATTTTAAATGGTTGTTGTATTGACATTTTAACTTTAAATATTTTTTTTATCTATTTATCACGATACTTCAACGTCATAGATGGTTTATTGTCCAGAGAACTTGTTTTTTTTTAAATATATTTGACTTGAGTAAACGCAGGTCATATTTTTGCAGATTAAATTAGGGAGAAAAATGTATGTAAAACGCTCGAAGAAAATTTATGTAAATTTTTTGTAAATATTGTCTACCTATGTTATTCTAGGTAATAAATCATCAATAAAGTTTTTTCTAGTATTTAAATTTGAAGAATTATTACACCCTTTACTATTTCCCTTTTTTATGTAAATCCGTTTTATGAATCTTTTAAATCATCACAATGAATGAATTTAAGATAGCGAGCTGTTCTCCATTTTACTTTATAGAGTAAATTATTGTAATATATATTTAAAGCTGCAAAAATTAGTTTAAACCGAATTTTATTATCGCCATGTTGGTCACATTGCGCAGTGTTCAGCAACGTTGTCCCTTATTATTTAACAATTATCATAATGTCAGTCATTTTGTATAATATCGTGTTGTTAATGAATTTTTGGGAGTAATTCTTGTTTTTTGCCGATTTTCATATAATTGTCTTTTTTAAAAATTGTACTTTTAAGCACAAACAGTTCTTTTAAGAACTAAATTTTCGAGTTTTTGTATTGCCTCTCTTGAAATTGTGTGATAAAAATATGACAAAGCATTTAAACACTTGAAGCAAAGAGCTTGTAACTTTCCTGATAAACGTGACAATAAAGGTCCTTTGTTAGTAGTCAGAGAAGGAAGTTTGATTGATAAGCACATTACACCACTTTCAAAGTTATTTCTACTTATGTCGATTTGTAGCGAGTAGCTGCTGCCTTTAATTTCAATATTTGTACTGTGAGTGTTAGCGACTACTGTTAATAAATAAATTAATTACTAAAATATTGATTATTCAATTAAAAATAAAAATCTTTAAAAAATGATATATTGTTTCCCAATTTTACATTAAGATTCGTTTCATAAATCCATCACAATCTGGCAGCGCATCGATTGTCACTCAAATTTGAAATTGTTTTGCAATTACCGTATATGCTTAGTTAGGGGTTGTTCACCACATACGACACGGAGTATTGTAGCTAAATGATTAGATTTTTACAAATTGTAAGTTTTGGGTTCGTTGAAGGACTATTAGAACTACAATTTTAAAAATATTTTTACAAAATACAGAGTGTCCCAAATAAATAAAAAATATCAAAGTTGTATTTTTTTAAATGGAACACCCTGTATATTATTACATTTTTAGTTTCTACGATTAAAATAAAGGCAAATTTGATTAAGGTTTATTACACTTAAACCTTACCGTTTTGAAATATTTTCAATTTTGTGAAATTGCAGTCAAAATTTTAAGGCTTCATTTCTCCAAGGGTATCAAAGTTTTTAATACTAAATATTTACTGAAGTTTATTTATTGATCAGTTATTATGTTGCAATAATAAAAATTATACTACCTTATACAGAGTGTCTAAAATTTTATTTTAAATAATTAGTAGCTTTACACGGCAATAACTTGTTTAATTTAAATGGAACAGCCTGTATATTTTATGAGAATCAGATGCACAATTTAATTGTCTATCAAATTGTGTTATACCATTTTTTACCTATCTCTTCAAGTTTCCGTAGAAAATGCATTTTCTTGTAATTTAGAACTCGTTTATCAAAATACCCATGGAATATTGACATTTTTAAATTGCAGCTCTAATAGTCCTTCAACGAACCCAAAACTTACAATTTGTAAAAATCTAATCGTTTAGCTACAATACTCCGTGTTGTATGTGGTGAACAACCCTGTATATGCCTATATTAAAAATACGATAATGTCAAAAAATAAAACAATCATGTCAAAAATATTAAATATTTTATTTATCAGCATTAACAATATAAGTAATTGATGTACTCTTGTAACAAATTTAATTTTATTTACAAAATTATGAAAACAATAAATATATACACAGCATTTCATCTCTTTCTATAGTATATACAAAAAAAAATCTCAAAAGAGCAAAAATATACATCTTAGTAACTTTTATATTATTCCAATTTTATTAATAATTGTTTTATCAGCCCATTTTTCGAAGTTCACATTAAACTATTCCTCTTTCCCAAAATAGTTTTTGAAAATTTAATACATCATTATATCTTAAAAAGCTACAATTGTTTTCTTTTAAGTATTGTTTTTATTAAAAAAAATCAGCTGCCATAAAAATGAGACTGAGTATATGAAAATAGATGTTGAATGACACTATTAACTAAATAAAAGTTAAATAACTTTAAAACAACAGAGAAACTACAAAAAAGATATTAGAAAGTAATAAATTAAGATATTAAATACTTCAGTAATAAAATTAATTAAAAATAAATATTTCTAAACAAGTTACTTTACTGTCTACATTTTCACATTTTAATTAATGATAAAATAATGTCGAAAAAAAGAACCTAAAGTGATTTTATTTTACAGTGACACCTAAAAAGTTACCAACAAAAGGTATTTTTTATTATAGCGTATGATCGAAAAAAAAATGGCGTCCAGTTGGCTGGGAAATGACAATCAACTACATTTCCCATATAAATTTACATATAAAATGACAGTGATCTTCATTTCATAGCCATCACCGACGTCCTTTTTTTTTCGTATACATATGGTAGTATTAAAGAAATAAAGAGTTCTACAAACTTTTTGGTCGTCACTGTATATCTGCATTCAAAAGACAAATAAATAACACAGTAGCCAATGAAATTAGAGATAAAAAAATTATTCAGACAATAGCCCCTAAAAATAATGTATTTTGATTTACACAGTGTTTTTATACATATAACTTTTTGGGCCACACTATATTAATAAACAAAAATCGCACTATTCAGATCAAAACTGGCCATTTTATTATTATTATATACCAATAATTTTACTACTCTTAAATATATCAATTAAATGGGTTTGTCAGTCTTATAGAAAATGTAAATCTAACGGTTATAAAAATATGTACTGTAAAAATGGCCAGTTTTTACCATGAAATCTAATTCTTATTAGTAATTAAACTAGTAAATTAATCAATCAAGATATTCTCTTAGAAAAATTGTGATACTTATTCCTAATTAATCAATTTTGGTGTTTAATATAATTTTTTAGAATAATTTAATATTTTCCAAGATTCAAAGAAGGTTAAAAATAAACATTTTTCTTTAAAAAAGGTAAAAATACAGGGTGACTGACAATAAAGTAACTAAAAACTTTTCAGTCTTATTTTTATGTAATTCTTTATAAACATGTTTATTGTCTTTTTTTATGTATTACAAGTCACCACGTTATGGCGGAAGACTGTCAAATCAACCAATTTTATTTCCTATTTTCCTTAAGTGGTTATGTTAATATGATCACCCTGTATTATTTTTTTAGTGCACAGTTCAAATTCATAATATAATGGATGGGTTCAGAAAGAAGTAAACAAAAATAATAAGGGTTGGTTCTTGACTTATTATTTTATTTTTCTATTTGAACCCACCATCAAAACGAGTGCCTCTGTACTTTCCTTGAAATGATCTCAAAAGTACCATGTGATTGATAAAAAAGTACGTCATAGTAGGCGAAGAATAGCACTTCAGTACAAGCCTTACTATGTCAATCAGTGAAGTTCCTGACAGTGACAGTTGTATGTTGACATATGTTATTAGTTTTAGGTTTGTTTGTTATTAAATACCGTATGATCGAAAAAAATGTGTCAAGTTGACATTTGCTTTATAATTTAACACATAAAATGACAGCTATCTTCATTTATAAGTCAATTCTGAGACTTGATCCTATGTTACAGTACAGTAATTTCTTTTTATTAGAATTTACTTGTTTCTCAGTTAATTTTAGTTATTATTAATATTAGTTGACTCAACATAAAACAGACATGTATAACAAGACAACTATATTGAAACTCCATGATCTATGTATAACTATGACATTATTTCGATTATCTGCTTACTATGACATTATTTTAATTTAATCACATGGTATATAGAGAACAGTTAATGATTCTGCTAAGATACAGGGTGTGCCAAAAAGTTCTTAACAAATGGGATTTTCTTTATTACTGAGTTACCGAAAAAAAGTATATTATTATGCGGAATTACTAAAAAATTATTTTGTGATATGATGTAAAAAATGTCATGCCAAATTACAAAAATTCTCCTTGCATATATAAAACGTAGTGTTCAGAATTTGATTTTATATCTACGAACAAAATTTGATTGTGAATATAATAATATAATATAAATATATAGGGAATTTCAGAAATATTATTTTTTTATAATTTTCGGAGGATTGTATTTTTTTCACCTAAACCCTACACGTTGCATATACAGTATGTCTCCAGATTGTCTCTACAAGAGGAAAATTTTTTTTGTTATTGATATTTTGAGAAAAATTCTTCATAAAAGTTTTTGTTTGTTCTAAAATTGTTAATCCCGTTTATACTTTTCCAATTTTCCATACTGTTTTAGAGAAAATTAAGAAAAACATGAAAATATGGTTGAATTTTTTCCAAGTCCTAAAAATCAAAACGCGTTTCTATGGTAATATAACTTCATTATCATTTACCAAGTTTACACGAGCACCCTAATGGGCATTAGCCGAATGCGAATTTAAATAAAACGCCTGTATCAACATTTGTAAACCGTTTTAAAAATCCTAATTCGCATTAACTCAGAACGCATTAAATATGTGGATTATCTCGCTTAAATTAGAATTAAAGTTTCGTGTAAACACAAATGCGCATTATCTCGCAGCTCTAACAACAAAAAAAAATTAAACCGACAGCTGACTGAACGAATATTGAGGTTATTTTTTGTGTTTATTTTATAAAAAAAACTGACCACTCCTTGGTTTCATCATTGGTTTCATCCAACAACTCCTGAACCTCGGTGGAAAGTTTTGAAAAACTGATCCTGGTATTTCCATTACAATCTGACAAGGTAGTAAATAAGAATCTAACATTAAACTTCTCATTCTTTTTAGAGTTTGCCTCCTTCTTCGTAAAATTCTAGTATGATTTCTTCTTTCATATAGTAATTGGTTTAACAGAACCATAAAGGCACTAATAATATTTAGATTATACATTTTTAAGGTTTAAAAGTTTAGAATTATTTGTTAAAACTGCGAAAAATCAATATCAGCTGTTTAAGCAAAAGCAATATTATTATGTTTTGAATTTTCCTAGGTTGGCAATAGGAAACAGCTGTTTAACGTCAACGGAAAAATCCCTTTTTTAACCCGTCGTGTAAACACGACCCAAACCGTATTTTCGCTAAATCGCATTATTGACTAATGCGAATTAAGCATTCGTGTAAACTTGGTAATTCTTTGATATATAGATTGTTATTCATAGAATTTTAATTATCGTAATGTTCTTTGTTGTTTTAAAATATTAAAGAAGCACAAAATTTATTTAGTTCAATGCTACGAAAGGGTGATGATAGTTATCGGAAAATATAATATTTTAACAGCAAAGAATGAACGCATTAATCAAAAAATAATTAAAATTAACAATAACCATCTATCAAAGAATGAAATCAAATTAATATTACCATAGAAACGCCTTTTGATTTTTAGGACTTATTTACATGTTTTTCTTAATTTTCTATAAAACGGTATAGAAAGTTGGAAAAGTATAAACGGGATTAACCATTGTACAACACGCAAATTTTTTTATGATGAATGCATTTTTCTCAAAACGTCAATAATTAAAAAGTTTTTCCTCTTCTAAAGACAATCCGGGGACATACTGTATAAAGGAGATTTTTATAATCAGCCGCCATGACAGTTGTTGCATGATATAGTGTGCCAAATTGATTTTTCGTTATATTACACAAGTTGAAATAATGAAATAATAACTATTACACAAGCTGAATAAAAAAAACCTATTGTCAATAACTCAATAATATAAAATTTTTCCAAACTTACTGTGAATTTTTTCGTACACCCTGTATAGGTGTAACTCGAAAGGTTTATTCTTACTACACACATAATAAAATAACCTAAATTCTTGTTTTTGATGAAGAAAAACCGCATCCAACAAAAAATATTTTCTCTAAAACCAACTAAAGGTTCCTATACAAAAGTTGACTCTTTTTCTTTCTCGCAAAACATCAGTCTCTCCAGACTTACTCTTATTACACTCTCCACATCTCGATTCCTTTTATATACAGGGCCTTTCCACTTTCCACGTTCAACCAACCGCGCTGTTATTCGTTTTCAATCATACCAAAGCGGCCGCGGCCTGGTTCTGCTGCACGTGCTCGATCTCGTTGCTCACGTGACGGTACTTTTTTATCCTCTTCCACTCGCCGTTGTTGTAGTTCATCTGGAAGTGCGTCTCCACCATCATGGACACGTAGGTATCATCAGGCTGCAAGACGTTTTCCTGGTCTTCGGACAGTTTGATGGTGACTATGTTGCCCAGATGGGGGCAAGGGTTGTCCCTTGAGCCGGCCATGAAACCGAGAATGAGGGCTTTTTCCGGCCGGGTGACCTTGTTGGCTGTGCGGAACATATCCTGGGCCTCCAACATTTGTTCGCGCTGGAAAAATGAGTTTGGTAAGGTATACAAGAAGAAATGTACAGGGTGGGTCAAATTTAAGAATTATCAACAGAAAATTTGATTTTTTATATGGGACACCCTGTATATTTTTAATTAGCTGAAAAGAATTTAAAATTACCTTTCCAAAAATATAGCACACTTGATATTTTGTTATAATCCCCTTCGAAATACAGATTTTTTAAAAGTTCGCCACTTTTAACTAGTAGGCTTTGGACCCCTCATTGATGATATGCCCTTAATGGAACTCGAAAACATATTTTTCCAGCAAGACGACGCACCGCCTCTGAACGCTGAAGTTATCAGCAAATTTCTGCAGCCAATTTCAAGAATAATTGAATAGCTGACCAAGAACTCAGCCGTTGGTCGTCGAGGCCGCCTGACTTAGTGCCCATGGATCTAATCCTATGGATATATTTGCGGAAGAACAAAGGTTCCTTATTCTTCTGTATAATCTAGACAAGAATTAGAAATACTTAGCAGTTATGAGAGGGTATCTTTCACCCCCACTGAGTTAATGAATTCCGCAAGAAATGTTCAAAAACTGCCCCGTCTGTCCATAACAGAAGACGGTCGATATCTCGAACACCTGTAGCAAAATCCCATGTCCTGGTTTGCTATTTATTTTTATTGTTATGAGATATAGTTTAAATGTGTTGATGTTGGTTAAATATATTTTAAATTGTTATAAAATTCTGCATCTCTCATAGCAAATATTATTTTCGTTTTAATTGATGCTCACAGCTAGAATTTTTTTGCATTACAGCCGGTGCCGTTCAAAGCCTACTTATTTAAAGCGGGCGAATTTTTATATACTCTATATCTCGAAGAGGAATCGAGCAAAATATCAAGTGTGTTATATTTTTGGAAAGGTAATTTTAAATTATTTTCAATAAATTAAAAATATACAGGGTGTCCCATATAAAAATCAATTTTTCTGTTGATAACTCTTAAATTATTAATTTTAAAAAAATTATACTTAAACAATTAAATTCTACGTAAAAAGATGCTTTGGAAAGGTTTTCATAGAAATACAACATTTTCCATAGCAAAAAAGTTACAGCGATTTGTTAAAAATGCGCATTTTTGAAAAACACCCCGTAATTCCGAAACGGTAACAGATATTGATGTGCGGTTTTCACCATCATGTTTTTGATGAAAATTGAGCTCCAGACACCGACATTAGTTTTCGTCTATCTCCTATAGAAAAGGGTGTTTCCATTTAAAAGCGTCGAATTTGACCCACCCTGTACAGGGTGTTCAACTAAGAATAGCTCTCGGTTGTATCTCGGAAAGTATTAGCCGTAGAGCTTGAGAAAAAAATATATTTGTAACTATAGAGACCATGAGAAATTATTTTCAAGTTTGAGGGATGGCCAATAGAGGACGCAACAACAATGAAATGAAATTATACAGGGTGTCCCAGAAATAAGTGCAAGTATTTAAAGGGGTGGTAGATCTCGATAAAACAAACATATTTTCTCTTTATCGTTTTTCAAATAAGTCCAAAATAACGGAGTTATTTTACTTTAAAAATTTCCAAAATAAAAATATTTTTGCTAAAATTTTGGGAACCACTGGATCTTTTCTGGATTTTCTTTCCTGTAAATTTAATCTATTACCTATGTTGTCTTATTATCAATAAATTATGTTTTTTAAATAAAAACTAAAAAAAATTCAAAAAATTCTGATTTTTCAAAAAAAAAAATTCGCGAAAAAACCTGATAGGCGTGTTTCTGGGGTTGAACTATACTATAGTAAACGCCACGAATGTTTGGGAGTGATTCATCGGTCGTTACCATGAGAACTAATCTGTTTAAGGTTACATAAAACTTAATTCCAGTGCCGTGATGTTTCAAGTCATATAATAATCAATATATAATCTGTTGTAATTTGTTGTTTTAACTGTCAAAGTCTTGTCAAAACATATATTTGGTTATAAATATAAACTGGAATGCCCCATTGTTCGCACTGCAAGCACACCAATGGACTGACGCACAAAAACGAATCAATCAAAGAAACGCGATATAGTATCATCTTTGTCAATCACGCTAACATTTCAGAATAAGTAGGAGGAGCGCGGGCAGATGATTAGACCGGGCCTTTAAAAACCTACGTTTGCAGTAAAAATTTACGTTTTTAATGTAAAAATGAAGCGCGCGTGTCTATTCTAACTTCATCAAGCGATGAATCACTCCCAAACATTCGTGGCGTTTACTATACCAGTTAAAATACTTGCACCTATTTCTGGGACACCCTGTATAAGAGGTACTGCATACATATAATGGCGCAATAATCTTTTTTTGCTCTGTTAATAGAGAGATATGGCAACAATATGCGGTATTAACGGAGGCGCTATTTTGTCAACTATGACAGTTAAAGTGTCATAATAAGCGTTTGTGCGCTATTAACGTTACCGCATGCCGGTATTTAGGTGGAGAAGACGCCGTGCGGTAATTTGACAGTTTCGGAACGTTATTTTATCAGTTGAGATACTGTATTTTTTATAGAAATCGAGATAACTCTTTATTGGGTTAAATAGTACTCTTTTTTAGACACACTTTCTTTTAGACACTAATTAAAACTCCTGATATATTTAATAGCTATTTTTTTTTATAAAAATAAAGAAAAACGATGAATATAGATGCTCTTTTGATTGACAAAATCAGAAAACTAGGTTAAGGCTATTTTTTTTAAAATGTTGGCATAATTGTCAAAATCAATCAACGCTATTTTGTGTTGCCATAACTCGAAGTTCGAAAAATGCAAATGTCAAAATAACGTCAGCACTAATAGCGGAATTGCGGCAGTATTGGACTTTGCCATATCTCTCTAATCTTTAATTTTACTCTATACGCTAAAATGAAGTAGCGGGGGACGGTTAGATATGTTTTTATTTAAATGTTATGTATAAACAATAATAATGAGTAATTCGCAATAGATGTTAGGGGCGCTGTCTTTCAATTTAACATACAAAATAAATGCAATAGTATGTGCAATATTAGCTGATAGTAAAGAGGAATAAAAGCTTAAAAAGTCAGCGAAAACCACATCTTGATATCTTTTTTCAAACCGAAGATATTAGCAAAAATATAATAAATACAAAAAATAAGTGCTTTAATCAATTACTTTAATCAAAGTGTGATTTTATTTAATACATACCGTAAGCGCCAATCCTCGCCTTTGGAAGTTCGTAGCAGGTTGAGGCTGTATCCGGATATGTGTAACAGTCTGTTGCTGTTGGGCGGGCCTCTGTGTCACAACCACAGGCGTACCAGTGATGATCTGTTGGGTCTGGATACCAGTAGCTTGATCTAGGAAAGAAATACAAATATTTAAAAAGAAACTATTCGTAAAATTATTATAAATATTTCAGATATTTTTCAAGATAGGTCCTTAAATAATATACCAACCTTGTATTTTATTTATCTTTATTATTTACTCAATTCAGTTTATTTTTTTATATAAGTATAAAAAAAAGTAAAAAAGTATGGTTTTCAAAAGTGTTTATTTTCTCCAATAACAATAAGGAATAGTAAGGAATAAATAATATAATAAGAAAACAAATCATTTTCTTATATTTTATTTACTCAAAAATGTTTACGCTAAAAAAAGGATCTCATAAAAGATGCCAGTAATGAACTGCTTCATTAAAAAATATAACTAAATCCAATCTTGGTCAAAAGTTAAAACTTTCCAACAATTTGAATTATTCTATGTCGTTCCCAAGTTATCACAAACTGTACCAAAAGAAACTTCAAGATCAAATATTTAGCCCAAAGTTTCACATCATATATGCTAAGTATAAGTCCCTTGTTTACTGGGAAAAATTATACAGATCTTTAATCTCGTAGATAATTTTTATTGAAATATATGTTAACATAAATCTTAAAATGTCTTCGGCACAAATATTGAATTAAACTGAATTCAAATATAAAAATCACTTTTATCCTGCGAAGAAAAAAATAACTTTTTTTGTAGTTCTTTAAATAAATAACGTACACAAAGCAGAAATAAAAATAAATAAACGTATCCATTCCCAAATGTAAACACTTAAAAAAATATATATTTTTTACTAATATTTACTTTAGTAGCCATGATATATAGGGTGTCCCAATATTCCGTAGATATAGAACTACTATAAAATAAGTTCATTGGACTAAATTTACTTCAATACAAAAGTGCTTCGTTTGTCCGTTAGGGGGCATCAAACTTTAAAAAAATACACATTTTTTCAGATATTTTAAGAACCATTATTCCAATTTAAATTATATTTTGGGTGTCTATGTTTCGCTAAGTACTTTAACATTTGACTGCACAAAAATCAAGAAAAAGTACGGAAAGGGTGAAAACTACCCCCACCGCTGACAAAAAAGATTTTTTGAAAGTCAGCTTCGAAAAAATATTTTTTTTCTGAAAAAAATATGCGATGTGGCGTTTTTTTACAAGAGACAAAAAATGTAGTAAATACTAGAAGGACTATTTTACGAAAAGATATATATATAGGCCGTCTGTGGAGTTGGAAAATATTTATACAAAAATTTATGTAGGGGTGGGGGTAGTTTTCACCCTTCCCGTATTTTTTCTTGATTTTTGTGAAGTACACATTCAGCGCTACAACATATTACGAAATAAGCAAAATCGATTTTCCAAAATTTTTCGAAAACATTCCTCGGTACCCCCCTGTCGATTTTGTCAAAAACCGTAGAATTGAATGCTGAAAACCGTTTTCCGATATCTCTAACAGATTTCGAGTTATTTGAGAAAATCTACAAAAGAAATATTTTTTCTGTTTTTCGAAACATTTAACACCAAATATCTCTGGAACAAAAGGTGTGAATCTCAAAAACGATACCGTTTTTGTGAAGTACACATTCAGCGCTACAACATATTATGAAAATAAGCAAAATCGATTTTCCAAAATTTTTCGAAAACATTCCTCGGTACCCCCCTGTCGATTTTGTCAAAAACCGAAATCTCTCAGATCGCAACTAAAATATACCCACTAATAGTTCATTTTATCTAGAATTGAATGCTGAAAACCGTTTTCCGATATCTCTAACAGATTTCCAGTTATTTGAGAAAATCTACAAAAGAAATATTTTTTTCTGTTTTTCGAAACATTTAACACCAAATATCTCTGGAACAAAAGGTGTGAATCTCAAAAACGATACCGTTTTTGTGAAGTACACATTCAGCGCTACAACATATTACGAAATAAGCAAAATCGATTTTCCAAAATTTTTCGAAAACATTCCTCGGTACCCCCTGTCGATTTTGTCAAAAACCGAAATCTCTCAGATCGCAACTAAAATATACCCACTGATAGTTCATTTTATGTAGAATTGAATGCTGAAAACCGTTTTCCGATATCTCTAACAGATTTCGAGTTATTTGAGAAAATCTACAAAAGAAATATTTTTTTCTGTTTTTCGAAACATTTAACAAAGGTAAAACACTTAGCAAAACATAGACAACCAAAATCTCATTCAAATCAGAATAACGGTTCTTAAAATATCTGAAAAAATGTGTTTATTTTTTAAAGTGTGATGCCCTCTAGCGGTCAAACGAAGCACTTTTGTATATAGATATATTATGTCCAATGAACTTAGGTATTTTGATTTCAAAAATACGTAGTAGTTCTATATCCACGAAATATTGGGACACCCTGTATATTAAAGGAATTCTAGTCACGTGGGATAGATTTTATACGGTAGCACAGATTAGGTATCCTATAAGTATACAGATAAAAATCTTGTCCCTAATTCGTGGTACGAAAATTGTTTTTTATGACGATGTGCAAACGAGTCAATTTTCCTGTGCGCAAAAATAACAATAAACAGCGTAATAGAGAGATATCGCTAAACCGAATAGCGTGCATGGACGTTAATAAGGCCAGGTGTTATTTCGTTTACGTGAGGTGGTATTAACTCTCTTCATTTATAGTTATCGGATCGGAAAGAATTCTGATCGCGTCGCGTCCGCTATTTAAACTTAACCTAACTTTGAATTTAAAACTTTGAAATTGTTTGGTTTACTAGGTATTTTAAAACTAAAGGGCTAAAGTGCTTATTTCCAGTGCTTTATTGTTCAACGTCTGCCAGTGGGTTTAGGGCAACAAGCAACAAATTCTCTTAGAAGGGCTAAGTCGGTCATCTGCTGTAAACCAAAGATTCTTTATAGGTTCTTTAGTATTGGAAGAGGTGGAATCCATATTTTGGGCCATATTTATTTAATTAAAACTAATCCCAGCTACTTAAATATCAAATTACCTAATAAAACTAAAGCAATAATTCAAAACAATTCAAACATAACCTAAAATAAAAGATCTCGCCGGCCGGCTCCGGTTGTCAAATACCCGCACATGCCCATTTAAGCAATTTTTAAACGTTATCAGAGGTTATTTAGAAAGAGCGCTTGGTGTAATTGATCCGCAAATTACGTCAGGCGGTAACGTTATTAGCGGGTGTGGGATTGACTCGCGCATATCGTAACCATGATAAGGTACGCGTAAATACTGGATGACGCTATTCGGTTTTCCGATATCTCTCTAATAACTGTGCCGGTCAGGCGCTGTGCACAATTTTAGAGGCCATAAGTGGGCGTGCTATGTGCGCAAACTAGTCACCTAACTAGTGCCCGATTCCGAAAATTGGAACCACGAAAACAATAAAGAAAAAACAAAGATTATAATCTGTGACGGTAGCATTATTTGTTAATAAATTATTTCCTTCTACGTTCCTTATTGTACTATACTACTGGAGTTTGTTAATAAATTTATTAGAAAAAAACTTATGTAATGTTCTTTTAGATATTGCTTTCTCAATAAGGTAAATTATTAATGTTAAGTTCTTCTGATCTTTCTATCTTTACTTATTTCTCTGAGAGCAAGTAAAAATAAAATAAAATTGCAACCAGTTTCCAAAAAAATCCAAATTACAAGTTACACTTAAATTTAAAAAAAAGGTACATAATTTAAGGATTAAAAAAAATAATTGGATACGGGTACAAAGTTACTGTATAACCAGGAAGGCATAAACTTACCTGTTGTAATGATGGTTCTTTGACCACTTGGCGTGGTTGCCAACAATGGAGGCACAGGTCTCAGGTTCTGAGTAGTGATATATTGCGGTGTAACAATTTGTGGTGACACAACCTGTTGCTAAAAAATACCATTTATGTAATTTTTTCTACTTAAAACTACAGAAACATATTTCTCAAAAAAATATTCAAATATATAGGCAATTTTAGAAACAAACTTACCTGTGGCTGAGTTTGTATTTGGATATGTTGCACTTGCGGTGGAGGACTGGATAACTGAGTGGTGGGGGAAGCTGTCTGCGGCGTGATTGGTGTGAGAGTTGCCATCTGCGCCGTCGATGACGCAGGAGCCGGTAATTGCGTGGTTGCCGGTTTGGGCGTGGCCGGAGGAGCTGGCGTTGCCGGCGTGGCGGGAGCGGTCAAAGCAGATAAACTCGCACCTGTAACAAAGTATTTTTTAACCTTAAAATCTCTGACTTTTGAAATCTGTCAAAAAATAATTTAATGTTTTATCAATCAAAAATGTTTTTATACAGAACTACATGTTATTCTCAGACTTGAGAAATTGTCGATTTTCAAAAAATAGTCTTCATACCAGTCTAAAATTTATAGGAATATGTGTCATTAAATATTTCACGAATCTACGTCACAATGTTGCCACAACTACTTTTTTACTTTAACTTTTGACAAGTGTTAACATTTTTTACAAAAAGAAATTCTAACTAAATAAAGTGAAAAGCAAAATCAGTCTTTACTTTTTTAAGATTCTACTCACAGTCTCTCTGTTAGTTCTTTAACGTTTTTTTTTCATTGAGTATAGAGTATTGAATGCAGCATAATACAATATTATATTGTATTAGGAATATTGAAAAATAACATCAAAAAGTAACGATAATTATTGACAAAATTGCAAATTGTTGGTGGCAAGTTCATTTCACACTTAAAGATTAACCAAGGCATGTGTTGTCATGAGACAAAAAACAAAATGCTCAGGAGAGATGGTTCTGACAGAAAAATAATTTTTTAGGAAAATTTGCTCACGAAATTATTGCACCTGTTTAATAAAGCCTGTCTCACACCTATATTTTTCATTTTATTGATTATATGGAAAGCACTGTTCATTAAAATGTTGTATCCTATGTTATAGGGCTTGTTTCTCTTTACAATTTCCTGTCTCACAATGTACCGTTTGTGTCTAGGAAGAGTTCATAGTTTCATAGTTGTCGATTTTCGAAAGAAATCACTACATGCATATTATTTCGTATATTTTTCATTTTATAGATTTTATGGAAAGCACTGTTCATTAAAATGTTGTATCCTATGTTATAGGGCTTGTTTCTCTCTACAATTTCCTGTCTCACAATGTACCGTTTGTGTCCAGGAAGGGTTCATAGTTTCATAGTTGTCGATTTTCGAAAGAAATCAGTACATGCATATTATTTCGTATATTTTTAATTTTATTGATTATATGGAAAGCACTGTTCATTAAAATGTTGTATCCTATGTTATAGGGCTTGTTTCTCTCTACAATTTCCTGTCTCACAATGTACCGTTTGTGTCCAGGAAGGGTTCATAGTTTCATAGTTGTCGATTTTCGAAAGAAATCAGTACATGCATATTATTTCGTATATTTTTAATTTTATGGAAAGCACTGTTCATTAAAATGTTGTATCCTATGCTATAGGGCTTGTTTCTCTCTACAATTTCCTGTCTCACAATGTACCGTTTGTGTCCAGGAAGGGTTCATAGTTGTCGATTTTCGAAAGAAATCAGTACATGTATATTATTTCCTATATTTTTCATTTTATTGATTAAATGGAAAGCACTGTTCATTAAAATGTTGTATCCTATGTTATAGGGCTTGTTTCTCTCTACAATTTCCTGTCTCACAATGTACGGTTTGTGGCCAGGAAAGGTTCATAGTTTCATAGTTGTCGATTTTCGAAAGAAATCAGTTCATGTATATTATTTCCTATATTTTTTATTTTATTGATTATATGGAAAGCACTGTTCATTAAAATGTTGTATCCTATGTTTTAGGGCTTGTTTCTCACTACAGTTTCCTGTCTCACAATGTACCGTTTGTACTGTCTCACAATGTACCCAGGAAGGGTTCATATTTTCATAGTTGTCGATTTTCGAAAGAAATCAGTACATGTATATTATTTCCTATATTTTTCATTTTATTGATTATATGGAAAGCACTGTTCATTAAAATGTTGTATCCTACGTTATAGGGCTTGTTTCTCTCCACAATTTCCTGTCCCGCAATGTACCGTTTGTGTCCAGGAAGGGTTCATAGTTTCATAGTTGTCGATTTTCAAAAGAAATCAGTACATGTATATTATTTCCTATATTTTTCATTTTACTGATTATATTATGAAAAGCACTGTTCATTAAAATGTTGTATCCTATGTTATAAACCTTGTATAATAAAGCCCAATACTAAAGTTTTAAAAAAACTGAGTTTACAAATTAAAATTGATATTTTTATACACAGTTTGCCAAAAAAAATCATGAAAATTGGGCTAATAATAAGAAAAATATAACACTTTAAATTTGAGCAAAATTTTTCCGTTGCCTTTTTTTTGTATCTGAGTGTATTTTAGCTTACCTGTAGGAGCAACAGTTGGCTGTGGTGTAGCCGGAGCATATGCAGGCGTGGTATTCCCAAGTCCAGCAGCATAATCTGGGGTTGTAGGCGTTTCCCCTTTGACCGGAGGAGGACTTTGGAGGGCATTCTCTTGCTGTGCCTTCTTGGCTTGATTCTCTTCCATTTCTACAAACCCCACTGTTAATAAAACAGACAAAAACTAACAAAACACCATTTTTCCTAGGCTTACCTTGCTGCTTCTTTCTTTTCTTTGTCGCTGTGTAGCCTAAAGGCTGGTCTGCTATGTCTAATAACTTAACTCCACCTTCTTTACGACCTAAAGATTTAATTAATAATCAATAATAGCTCTTTTAAGATTTATTATAGTATTTTACCTGCCGGTGGTCTTACTAATGGTCTGTTAGTCATGTTACTACTTAAAGCACTGGTACGGAAGCCTGATGTAGGAACCCTACTGGGTATTCCTTTAAGTGGGGCTACAAAACAAAATAATTAAGCAAAATAGTATAAATATATGAATAATTCTTACTTGTATCTGTCATTTTCCTAGGCATGCCTCTAGATCTTACTGGTATAACTGGAGCACTTGATTTTTTCAAATTGGAAGCTGCATCTGAAGATTTCTGGAGCAAATCGGCCCTTAACAATGCTGATTTTGGCTTTTTCTTTATAGTAAAATGTTTTATTGGTTCAGGCTTATGACCTACCTATTTTTTATCATTAATATTAGGAAGGAATATTAGGAAAAGTATTATACATACAACTGATATTAAGGCATTTTTGTTCAGGTAATGGCATTCCATGGGTAAAATTGTGTGTTCATTCTGTTTCCGAACATGTTTTCTTAGATCTGATAGTAAGTCACTAAATATGGATCTGACTTCGTCAACATCTGAAAACAATAATAAAGTATATTTTCTGGAAAGGAGGTTACGCAATAAAAAGTACCTGTTATTTCTGTGTTAAGTGAACCTGTTGACGGATATGTTTTCAAAGCATCAGCTATCATAGCGACCCACAATTCAGAATCTTGGAGTGCTACATCTAATATTTGTTCTAGTTCCAATTTCCACTAAAGAAAAAATAATATATTTAATAAATATCACAGACAATCACTAGATATTTAAGACCAAAGTGTAATTTGATCATCTTAGAATACATATTCTATTTTTATACAGTTTTTCTAAAGGAATGCCCAAAATTACAATTACAAAACACCCTTTAAATACAACAACATTCGTTCAATTCACGACAAACGCCTTAAATAACACACAATGAATTCTAACAAGTCTAACAGAGATAGAATCTAAATATAACGTCGAACAAACATAAACATACCTCCTCGAGATTTCTGCGCGGGACATGGAAGAAACTTAGCAACAATTTCAATTTGACCTGGGTTTGCAAGTCCGGAAAACAGTCCTTGATGTTCCTCAAAACCTCGGCATTTAGTTGAGAACAAATTGAGCCTCCGGTCCAAGAATCATTCGAAATTCCGAGTTTATTGTGAAGCCACAACGAAGTATCACTGTCACGCACGTTCGCCATGTTGAAGAAAACTGACGTTTGTTGACATAAATCATGTTGTTTGGATTTTTACACGTCAGAAATCAGAGTCGCCAATAGTCTAAAAATAAAATTTGATTAAATAAAGCGCCATCTCTTTGAGAGTAGTTGAAGTATTTAATTTTCATTAACTGGTTGCATATTATACTAAAGAAAAAATAGTAAATACAGTGTGTTTTTTAAACTCGAAGTAGGCTTTGGATGTTAATAACAAAAAAACAAAAATAATTTAGAATTATCTGGAATTATGGACATTGTTGTGTATTTAATTGTTAATTTCTAAAACTAATTTGGTGTTATTCAAGTAAGTTATTTTCAAATTATAGTTTATTAAAGCGGGAATAGCGCGTTTTTGAATTTCCTTCGCTGTTTTTCAATAGGTGTGATATGATAAAGCTTTATTAACATAATATCTCTTACGACTGGCGTTGGTATAATCTAGTTTAGCTATTTATAAAGCCAAGTAGTGTTGATTTGTCAGAGGCGTAAATTTATTTTTATTAGTCCTCGACTTTCTGTGACCCCGATATCTTGTTACATCTAACGATATAGCGACACTGTTAAGAACACTATCTACCAATTTGGTTCTTTATTTGTATCGCCCTTTTAGATAAATTAAAAGCGTTTATTTTTCAAAACTTGTTTGTGAGTCATTTTGAAAAGTTGCAGAGCACTGCGCATATTCCTTGTATCATTAATTTATTTATTTCATTTTATTACATTTTTCTCTATAATTTCGTAGCTAATTATTGCGAATAAAAGAATTAAATTGTATAAACAAATGAGACAATATATCTAGAAAATCTTGAATTTTATGCCAACCCAAACAAAAACATATTAACTTTTGTTTTGATTAATAATATCTAAAATCATTTTTAATTAGGAATATAATTAAATTTCATGAAATTATGCGCTGTTTTCGCGAAAATCAGCCTTAACTGTTGAACTTTATCAAATTCGAAACAATTTTAAAAGATAAGCTTCTTGTCAGTTAGTATTGTAGAATATAGCGGCTTGTCGGGATGTTTTTGAAGAGTGATTAGTGTATAGTGTTTAAAAAAAATGTTTTTAACTAATGAAAATAGTTATTATAATGTTTGTGTATCATCAGTTAAAGTAGCGGTAATCTAACTTATACTTAATTCTGTTACAGTGTAGTGTGGTGAACAATTTGTGAATAAGGCATTTTGGATTAAAAAAGAAAACGCTGTACTCTGGTGAGTTTTTCAAATATTTGTTTGCATAGAGTATAAGATTAATAGAAAAATAAAACAGTTAATTGTTAATAATAAATGACAATGTGCACAAAATGCAAAATCCGCTTAGAAAAATAGTAAAAACCAGTAATATATAGGGTGATTCAACTTCAAACTTGCTGGTTTTAAAGAAATAATTCATTTAAGAAAAAAAAAAAATACAATTTTTGATCATGAAGAAATAATAATGGACAACAGATTTTTGAAGCACACATGTCATAAAAATAATTTAATATTAATAACACTAATATACAGGGTCTTTTAAAAACATGTGCCATCTTTCGTGGGGAGATTCTTTACGTAAAAATGGGATTTATTTTTTATCAATTTAAATTAATAAAATGAAGTCAAATTAATAAATTATTTATTTATTCTAATTTATTTTTAAATTTTATTAAAGCTTATATCACTGATGTTCAGTGCTACCTAACACGACAGGATCGGGCTAAGCCTTAAGGCGCGTTCTCACGAGTCAAGTTTAGTTGAACAACTTTAGCTGATCAACAAAAATTGAATAAAAACTATAGTGAGAACTACTGTTACAATGGACTTGATCAGCTTTTTAGTTGTTCAACAAAAGTTTGATCCATTCAAACTTTTGCCGTTCAAGTCCCGAATCGCTTTCAAGTTGAAATAAGTCTTGAAACGTGTGAACTAAGCAGTCAATCAACTAGCCACGGTTTTGGTAGTATTTGGCAAGAAATATTATTGAAAATAAAAAAATAGTGATAACAATGAGTGTTAAATGGTCAGAAAATGTGATTATGAAGTTTCTTGAACTATATCAAAGACATATGAGTGCCTCTGGAACTATCGCATCAGTAACTATAAAAACAAAGATGCAAAAGAAATCGCTTTGCGTTGTATTTTAATTTGCAGTTTTAATTTTGGTGATAGTGCTTGTCGCATCATTGTATCTTTTTTTCTTATATGATCTTGACATTTTGACAGCAGTTCCTCAAATTTTTCTTCAGACATTCTTAAAAAAAATCGGTACGATTCTTTGTCCTCTAATAGCTCTCTCATCAAGGTTTCTGGTTTCTGATGCTTCCAATTGGTTTCTTCTTAAAATCCACTGCCTCACCCAAAAACAACGTTACGATATTTGATTGCATCACATATTTTTTTAATTCGTCTTGTAACAAAACAGTTTAAAAATGGCGTCGATCGAAATTGACATAAACATTTTAAAAAATTGCTATTAGACTTGGATCAAGGCATTAATTAAATTAATAAAATTGCGTTTATCTCATCAGGGAGACCGAAATCAACATAATATCAAGAGAACTTTTAATTGGCATTAAAAAATAGGTCGTTGCTGTTGCCACCTTGTATACAATCTGTGCTAAATATTATGACGTATAATACATGTTTTATGTAAGCTAGTATCGGAAGTACAAATATGAGTAACAACATATAATTATACTGTGAGATAATATCAAGTAATTGTAGCAATTTGTGTTTTGAAACAATTATTAACATGATTTTTTTGTGTAAACAACAAACAAACTGTTTGGTGTTTTGATACAAAAATAGAATTGAAATTTTCAATGGATATCTTAATCCAGTATTATACTGATATGGAATGAAAGCTTTTTTAAAAATATTTTGGTATTTTATTTTTATCCACACTCTTTATCAAAAGTCCAATGTATTTTTTATATTTTTAAACGACTATTTTGAATGTTTTTTGTTTTGATTTTTTGATATGAACGAATCTGAATATCGGTTGATCCTCTTCAATAATGTCAGGCTGGATTTGTTTTGTTCCAAAAATTGATGACTAATATGTTCGTTCATAGTTCAAAGCTGAACAAATACATATTTTATTTGAATGAGATGTAATGGATGTAATATATTGTATTCTACGAAATAACAGGGTAAGGGGTTATCGACACAGAATCGGTTTTTGATATATACATATACACTGTATTTTGATGAGGAATCTTTTTATAAAATTATTTTTATCATTATCTCCTTTAAAATATGCTAATTTTATTCTTAAAATTAAAGATAAAAATGTAGTATATAGAACAATAAGAAACAACAAAAACTAAAATAAACAAATGCTACAATAATAAAAAAAAGTAATAAATTACTATAAAAATGAATCTTGTATCCACTTCGCACTAAAAAAGGTTCTAAAAAGAACAATGTTCGACAGCAAGGTCTGCTAGTAAACATTTTCAAGCTTAAATTATCACAGCGCTATTGCTTTCGAACGAACAGTGCTTTCCATAAAATCAATAAAATGAAAAATATACGAAATAATATACATGTACTGATTTCTTTCGAAAATCGACAACTATGAAAGTATGAACCCTTCCCGGACACGAACGGTACATTGTGAGACAGGAAATTGTAGAGACAAACAAGCCCTATAACACAGGATGCAACATTTTAATGAACAGTGCTTTCTAAAAATCAATAAAATGAAAAATATACGAAATAATATAAATGTACTGATTTCTTTCGAAAATCGACAACTATGATCCCTTCCTGGACACAAACGGTGCATTGTGAAACAGGAAATTGTAGAGAGGAACAAGCCATATAACATAGGATACAACATTTTAATGAACAGTGCTTTCCATAAAATCTATAAAATGAAAAATATACGAAACAATATACATGTAATGATTTCTTTCGAAAATCGACAACTATGAAATTATGAATCCTTCCCCGACACGAACGGTACATTGTGAGACAGGAAATTGTAGAGACAAACAACCCCTATAACATAGGTTACAACATTTTAATGAACAGTTCTTTCCATAAAATCAATAAAATGAAAAATATACGAAATAATATACATGTACTGATTTCTTTCGAAAATCGACAACTATGAAACTATGATCCCTTCCTGGACACAAACGGTGCATTGTGAAACAGGAAATTGTAGAGAGGAACAAGCCATATACCATAGGATACAACATTTTAATGAACAGTTCTTTCCGTAAAATCAATAAAATGAAAAATTTACGAAATAATATAAATGTACTGATTTCTTTCGAAAATCGACAACTATGAAACTATGAACCCTTCCCGGATACAAACGGTACATTGTGAAACAGGAAATTATAGAGACAAACAAGCCCTATAACATAGGATACAACATTTTAATGAAAAGTGCATTCCATAAAATCAATAAATTGAAAAATATGCGTCAAACAGTGTGAGTTATTTTTGATATGTTTATTTCTGTATTTATGTATGAATTTTTATACACAGTGTAGCTGGAATATAAATGTAACTCCAAGGCTACTATGACCAATAATTAGGTATGATTATAACGTGTTATTCATTTGATCACTCGGTATTATTCTTTTTGATACCTTGATCAACTTCTAGTTTGTTTATTTATAAGTGATAATAACTTTATATAATTATAAAATTGATTATCAAAGTATTTAAAAATAATTTGTTTATTTTCAGTAAAGATAACAATCTTAATGCAATTTGTCTAGTCTAGTTTGATACAATAACGGATTAGTAATGTAATTTATTAGATTTCTACCGTTATTTACTTTGTTGTTTAAAATCGATTAATTATGCTTTTATATAAATAAAATTTCTATACATATATCTATAATAAAGTCATACTATTATTGGTTGTTGGGAGTCGCTATACCGTTTTCAATTTAAAGCAACCATACAGTACGTCTGTCCGTTCTGTTGCTACGGGGTATCCGTGAGAGGGGAAACGATATTCTCTCGATGTTTTTCGTAAAAAAAAGACAACGCGTTCCATCAATAAAAATTCTACAATTTTGCAAGTAGCCAATAAAATAAGCGGGCGGAGCGATTTGCGGTGACGTCTCGTCAAGTCGACGTATAAAATATATTGCTGTTTATTTAAATGTTTTTTGTTCGCATTCCTTTCATAGACACAGATCCAGCAGATGTACTGTACATAGTCGAAACTAGTGTTGCACAAGACAAGAATTCTTGTCTTGAAAATCTCAATTTCTTGTCTTGTCTTGAAATTCAAGACAAGTAATTTTCAAAGTCTTGTCTTGCAGATTTCTTGAATGGCAAAGTCTTGTCTTGTCTTGCAAGACTCTTGAAATATCTTGTCTTGAAAAATTTTACATTCTTTATTACAGTTTTTTTTATAATACCAATATAATTTTGTGTATAATACCAATTACCAATATACGGTTTGTCGCCTCGACTTTATTTTATTTCATTCTCAACTCTGAAACACTGGCTATGATAGAAAAAAAATGAACACTGGTCAATATTAACACAAATTATACAGTTTATAAACTTATCGTCAAAAGCATTGTTTTTCGTGGTTCCAATTTTCAGAGTCGCGCACTAATTAGGTTACTAGTTTGCACACATAGCACGCCTACTTATGGCCTCTAAAATTGTGCACAGCACCTGACCGGCCCTGTCATTACGCTGTTTAAACGGGAGTTTATTTCTGCGCAGAGGAAATTTTACTCGTTTGCTCATCGTCATAAAAAACAGTTTTCGTACCACGAATTCGGGACAAGATTTTTATCTGTATACTTATAGGATACCTAATCTGTGATATTAATCCCGGGTTTATACAACATTTGCATAAGTCGTAATCATAATCACAGTCTTAATCATCGTCATAATCACAACGTAATTTTAATGTGCGTTTATAGAACATTTTCATAATCATAATTTTTACATCACTGAAGTCGGGTAACATAATTAAAGGCTAAGTTCATGGTAGATGTCAACAGGTTTATAAGAAGTGGATAGTTTAACTTTTATGATTATGACTATGATTGTCACTACGACTATCTAAAAGTTGTATAAACCCGGCATAACTTGCGCAAAGACCTAATTATCACTTAAAAAAATGTATAATTTCTAACTTTCAAGAAATCTTGCAAGACTCTCGAAATTTCTTGCATATTAAAGTCTTGTCTTGTCTTGAAATTCAAGAAAAGAAATTTTGAAAGTCTTGTCTTGAATTTCTTGCAAGAGTCTTGGTTTTGCAAGACTTTGTCAAGACTCTTGTGCAACACTAGTCGAAACAAATTCTGGACTTGCCTCTGCTAGAGTAACAAAGAATAATAAATAATATGCTTTTCAATGACAGTGACAGTAGAAAAACAATAACTACTATTTTATAGGTGTGTTGATGAGGACCAAAATTAAAGGCTTGCTTTTAATGCTAAAATTGCTGCAAATCGTTAATGTCTTCTTTGAAAGCGAATATCTCCAATAAAATTAAAGCTATCGAGATGAACTAAAAAATAAACTACTGAGAAAAGATGCACCTTAATGCTACAGTGGTTTTTAAATTCCTTACTTTGTTAAATCATTCTACAGTGTGTTTCAAACTTTCTCCACAATAACAACATTTTGTTTCGCCTCGTATAATAGACAGATGAGGAATTTAATTTTTAATTTAAAGAGAGGCTAAAAAGTCAAATAATTAAGCTATAAATTGCTTAAAAAGTCATTAAATTGTGTTCAGTAGAACAAAATATATTAAACTTTAAAATACATGAAAATTTAAGATCAGTGTTAATAAAAGTTATTTCTACTAATTAGAGTATTTGCTATAATAGAAAATTTAGTTATATAAAGAATGTATGTATGGACCTTGTCTTGACGTGCACTCCTCTTCCAGAATACAGAAGATTCAAAATTCATGTGTACGTTTTATTTGTTCTCTGGATAGAGGGGAGCATATCTCACCTTAGCTTAAAGAATTGAAGTGGCTTAATATGTATGAACGCCGTAGACTGCATTTGGCTACTGTACGTCTGTCCGTTCTGTAGCTCCGGGGTATCCGTGAGAGGGGAAACGATATTTTCTCGATGTTTTTCGTAAAAAATTAGACGACGCGTCCCATCAATAAAAATTCGACAAATTTGCAAGTAGCCAATAAAGTGAGTGGGCGGAGCGATTTGCGGTGACGCACTCGTCAAATCGACGTATAAAATATATTGCTGTTTATTTAAATGTTTTTTGCCCGCATTCCTTTCATAGACATAGATCCAGCAGATGTACTGTACCTTTGTACACAAACTAATTAAATTACAGACACCATTATATTTAAAATCTAAATTAAAACTGCGCCAAACTGTTCATAGCAGAGACACTCGAAATATTAATCAGTTATATCTACCTCAATATAAGACCTCTTTATATCGACGATCATTTACGTATTCTGCGGTCTCGTTATATAATTCCCTGCCAAGTGCTTTAATAGCTAAGTCCCTCGTTTCATTTAGATCGGGGTTCAGAGATTTATTATTCCATAATGTGAGTTGAGTATACTTTTTGAAACCAGCCAACTATGCTTCTCCTTGGCTCTCTCTTCATCAACACCAATACATGCCTGTTGCCTTATGTTATTGCATAATGTACTTATAAGTATTAATTGTTCTCTATCTCTATGTGTGCTCTATGTGTTACACTAATAGTTTTGTTAATGCTTTATATTTTTTATATTTTTTTTGTATTTTTCATTGTTTTTTTTTTGTTATTATATTTATACATTTGATATATTAATTTAAGAAAAGGTAGTAGATATTGATATTATTTGTTAGGTTATACTGTAATGGTACTCGGTTAACTAAGCAGTTATTTACTGAACTTTGCCGAGGATTATTAAAATAAAGACATATTATTATTATTATTATTATTATTTAAATCCCGAATAACTTAAGAAAAGGAATACAAAAATTTTCAAAAATGGAAGCAATTATTAAAAAACGTGCGAGAAGAAATAAAGTTTTTAACCTATCCTCTCTGTTAAAGTATCATTTAATCTACCATTGCGGTTAAAGTACTATTTTATCTACTATTTTTGATAGATATAAGGCACTTTTAACAGTTGCTATGGAAACAAAATATTCTACTAACTAGAGTATTATTTGCTATAATAGAAAATTTAGTTATATAAAGAACGTATAAAAACAATTATAAACAAATTTTATAAACGATAAATGCAATTAAAAAAATGAAGTGTTAATTAATGTAGGAATGTTTATTAGAATTGTAACAGGTATAATTGAATAACAACTGTACTTTCTGTTTCATAGCTTTAATCGAGTAATTTCTAAGCTAGGAATGATTAATAAATATTAGTACACTTGTCAATAGCATACTAAAAAAACATTCCTTTATTGGGTAGAGTAAGATTGGTAATTGTAGAAATTGAACCTAATTTGGATGATTGTAACAAAGTATCGTGACAATTTATAAGTTGATGAGATATACCGGGTGCGTCTCGAAAGTGGCACACCCCTATAACTTTTTTATTTTTTTAGATAAAAAAAAACGACATTTGGTATGTTAGTATATGACATAAATTAGGATTGATTGACGTATTCAATTGTTTTCGGTCACTCCCTGTATCACCGGAAATGACTACCTACAGCTTTTGATTCTTAAATGACACTCTCGGTATTTTTTTACTTTATTCGTTAGAAAATGATACTCTGAATATAATGATATATCATATATGTATGTCAATCTTTGACATTTTCGCATATAGTTTATTTGAAAACATGCGGTTCATAACGACAATTTGACTCGAAATACCATGTGTATGGTACCAAATTATTCGTAAAAAAATGCTTTTTCCAAATATGCTAATGAGCCATCCTTCCATTTGAAAAAAATGAGATATGATTAAAAAAGATATTGAAAATCATGATTTTTTTTTAATTTTCTTGTATATTTTAGAAAACTTTTTAGAACTACCTGTTCACCGTAAATTTTCCCACGGTATAATTTCTTAATCTCTGATATTACTCCACGGTTGCAGCACTAAAAGGGACGCAAATAAAATAGAATAAAAATCCAGTGCCTCAACATTTTTTAAAAATAAATATATTTTTTTTTAATTTTCGAACTTGAATAACTCGGTTATTTTAGACTCATTTGAAGAAAATAATAAAAAATATGTTTCTTTTATCGAGATCAACCAGCGCTGCAAATATTTGCACTTATTTAACACACCCTGTATAGTTTTAAAATAGAAAACTATTCTACTATAAAATTTATACATTGTCATTGGTAATACATTTTGAAAAGCATAATGTTTTTGTTTATTTGAAGAATTATTTGAATTATGTTTTAACTTTGTGTGATAGTTAAGATCGAGGACACTCAAGGGTCAAGACTAATAAATAATTAATTTTATATGTGATAAAGATATAATAAAATTTACAAGAATTGTTCACAAATGATAAAACTATTCTTGACTAATCCTTGACTCATAATTTTATATAACTCATCATTTCTGTTCCTGGAGGGCAAGTTTATTCTATAGCTGAATAGGATGAATGCTTAATTTACTATACATTTTGCCTGCAATCTATTCTAAGCACTTTAGCTTCCATTGTTTCTGTATTCCCCTTCAAAGGCTCTGATACGTACTCCCAGTGAATTATTTAATTTTCAATCAAAGCAAAGATTACACCTCCTGAACCTAAGACACTATTATCAACCTGACCCGTATTTCTCCAAGTCTTAGAGATAACCCTACCCCTCTAGTTTCTCCAAGACAATTTAAACCTCATTCTACATAATGAAAGATAACGCATACGGGGTGTTTTACAGAATCCGTCCATGAAAAGATTCTTTAAGATCTAATGTAGATACAAATTTGACTGTTTTGGATTAAATCTATTACGAGGACTAATAATTTAACCCTTTATAGGGCAGTACTAATTATTTCCTAGTTTTATTAAATTGACTTCAAAAATATATAAACTAGCACAAAGGGAGCGTATCTTTTTAATAACATTTTTCAAAAAGTTAACAAATAAGGGAGTGGGGGTGGTCGTCGATTTTTCAACCAGAGACTGTTAAAGCAAATAGATAATATGTAATGATCTAATGTATATAATGTATAAACTATCTAATGTTAGAATAAAGAGTAAGTTCATTTTGATTATCTCTGCTAGCTCTTCAAAAATATACCCATATCAAGTAAATTAAATTTTGTTTTTTGAGAAACTCGCATCCCATGAGAAATGATCGAAAATATACAGGATTTGTTAACGATTTTAGAAAATATCATCCGAGCCGTAATATCCGAGCCGCTGTTTCTATATTTTTAAATTTTTATCACACGAAATTTGCATAGAAAATGCTTAGACGACAATTATTACCTATATGACACACAGTGAACTCGGTGTCACCAATGCTCACTGCTCACTGGTCGAATATTCAACCGCTTACAAAGCGCGCATAGCAAATAAACTAGGCGATAATACACTTCTATGCGACTGATTAGGTGATTAAATTAATGTGGTCGATTTAGCGACCATCGACCTATGAAGTGTTTAAGTATTTTTCATTTCTTCGTCATCTAATTGTCAAAACGAATAGGAATAAGGTTGTGAATAAGGCCGCTTAACTATCGGATGAAGTCGTCACTTTCTATGACCTTATCAAAATAATTTTATTTGTTATTAGACATACTGAAAAATGTCCGTATAAACTTTTTTCAATACCTCAATTCAACTCACTATCATAGAAAATTCTATTTGTCGTAAACTTTTTGGCATGCCCTGTATATATGCCTCAACTTTGTCCGCTACTACTCCAACTTGACTTTTCCGAAGCGATAGCCTCAGGCGAGAACGTTCAACAAGCTAGTTCCACCCGGCTTTTGTACTCTCCGCTCCGACTTATTGTTTACGATGAAAATCTGAAAGTTGAACGGGAAAAAGTTTTTCCCCGGGCCACTTATCCTTTTTAATTATATTTTCTCGGCGGAATCGTTTCCAATTAAATAATATAACGCTCGCATCGGGAAGTTTTCTCGTTACCTCCAAAGAACTATGCTTGTCTAGAAGAATAGACGATGAGTATGCTCTGGTTTTGAGACGTAGAATGCTATTATTAAATAGAGAAATCCCAATATGCAAAGCGAAATATTAAAAACTCTCAAGCAAAAACTAGAATTCCGTTGTTAGCTCAGGAACTTGGAACACCTTCGAAAGGAAAATTCCACTCCTCCAACTCCCAGTGGATGACACACCAAGAAAGTACAACTTTGAGAAACACCTCACTCTAGTATTGAGCGATAAGAAGGTTTGACGTTTAGGCTATACACATATTTTTGACCGGGAGTTTTTTTTCGTTTAAAAATTTTTAATATTTTTTTTTTCTTATAAACGATTAATGTTAGGTATAGAGTGTTTAATATCAAAATTCATAAAATTTTACAGAGAATTTAAGTATGTAATAAAAAATAGGGACAGCCATTTAAAATAGGAAAGTTTCTGTCAACTTCCGGTATTCCCGGAAGTGCCGCCATATTGAAAATATTTTTAATCGATAGATCTTATTGTGAAACTATGATGTGCAAAAAATCTCCGAGCTAGATGCTGTAGCAAAATAAAAACACTAAATCACCACAATACACCAAAACACTTACTTTTACACTGGACGCGCGTTTCGCTAACCATGTTAGCATCATCAGCAGATGATTATAAACTAAAGTACAATCTACACGTTGAGCTTTTATATACTCGCCTAGTGGGCACCGAGTGGGCGTGGCAAAATCTAGCCAACCGAGTCAGAGCCCACTGAGCGTAACAGTTAGATTTCCGCCACTAGAGTAGTAGGAACAAAGAACTTGAAGGAATTGGACCGTTGTCTCTGTTCATACTATCTTTACATTTATTAATTCTGATGCTTTCATATGCATCTAATTGCCTGTAATTTGAGACTTGTTTAATTAATTTTAAATTATTAAGATCTATACAATGTTCTTTATGAACAATATGTTCGGCAACGCAAGATTTATCCGGTTTACCATATCTTATCTGAGCTAAATGTTCTTTAAATCTAGTTAATATTGATTTTCTAGTTTGCCCAACATATTTCTGATTACAATCTTTACAAGAAATTTCATAAATACCCGACCTTTCCAGTGGAGGTGTTTTATCCTTTGGATTACCTAATAATTGTTGTAATTTATTATTAGCACTATACACAAGTTTATAATTTACATTCTTCAAAATTCCTTTTAGACCACGGGATAACTCTCTATCAAACGGCATCGAAAAATATTTAGACGTGTCTTTCTCCACTTGAAAAGTCGAATTTTCAGAAATCATTAACCTATACCTACGTTTTCTAATTAATTTATCAACTAGTGAAGGAGAATATCCATTACACTCAGCTACATTCCTAATGTAATCTCTTTCTATTTCATATCTTTCTTTGGAAAGTGGGAAACTAAGTTATCTATGAACTAGGAAATTTAAACTAGCCATTTTATGTTCAACACTATGATGTGATTCATTAGAAATATATCTGCGTGTGGTCGTATTTTTCCTATAGATATCAAATTCCAGGCAATTATTAGTATTTCTAATAACTAATACATCTAGAAATGGTAACCTGTCGTTGTTCTCAATTTCATGCGTAAATTTAATGGAAGGAAAATGATTATTTAACTTAGAAATAAAATTATCTATGGTGTCTGAATGTGTGTCAAAAACAGCAAAAATATTATCCACATACCTGATTCCTAGCCTAGGTATCTGGATGATATTTTTGCTGTTTTTGACACACATTCAGACACCATAGAAGTAGCCTTCTGTCTTTATTCAGTGCATCTTATTTTACTAAGCGTGTTGGCCGTACTCTTCGAACACATGAAAGCCGACACCCAAGACCAGAAATGCCGATCCATAGTATTCTGTAATTCGATTCTGTGTACAGGGCTGCTCCTTTGTGGAAATTTGCTTTCTCTTAGAATAAATTGAATTTAGATCTTTATAATAATCATCCTCAACCATACTCTATTTAACGGAATTATCACTTATTGTGCGATTATTTCCAAATTTTGAAAAAGAAGTTCAAGAGAAATGTCGTTGGATAAATTTAGTTTAGTTATATCAATCCCGCGTAAAATGTTTTGTGCAATATGACTAGTCTTTATTATGCATTTTGCAAAGCGACTGAAAACAGATAAACTCTTTGTAAAATATCCTTCTTTTGTTAAAAACGCTGACGTTTTATAATATGCCTAGTCTTTTTGCAAAAAGCCGGATTATTCTATGCGCCTGGGACATATACATTGCCTAAATCGGAAAACAGATGCCTCTAACAAATTCAATTTCAGTCTGCTACGTGATTTTAGTATTGAATATTTTAAAAGAGAAATTTTGCCCAATCCCTTCGTGCATTCCTTTGTGTCTTTCTATTTACAACTACTGATCCTAAACTAACCAACAGATGTGACCACAGATCATTTAAAAAAGAAATTCAAACTGTCCCGAACAACTAGTTACATATTCCAGTGAAGTCGCTCCGCCATATTTGCCTATATTAAAATAAACTTTCCTAGGTTACATATTCAACTATTCAACTGGAACTAAAACGAAAGCTGGGAACTGTTGCCAACTTTAGATTGCAGTTTTAATGACCAGCATTAAAGGCAAGTCGCAATTTAAACTCGCGTCTAATAACTTCTTAATCTCTATCAAAAGCTGTTACAAATTGTTTACTTCGTTATAGAGAATCTCTTAAATAGAGAAAAGTATTTAAAAAGGTCGTAAAGTGCTAGCAAAAATGTTTGCATCAAATGGTATTTTCTTTTTTATTAAATACAGCTAAAATTAGGTAACGCAATTAGTTTCTGCTTGTCTAAAGAACAAATATTACACCCAATACAACACTCAGTAAATTATTATTATTTTATTTATATTTTGTATTATACCGTATGATCGGGAAGAAAACGGTGTCAGCGATGGCTATGAAATGAAGATCGCCGTTATTTTAAATGTAAATTTATATGGAAAATGTCATCGATCGTCATTTCCCAGACAACTGGACGCCGTTTTTTTTATCAATTCTGAACTGGCAGGGTACAGCATTCATTTTTTCCATACGTCAAGAAAAATCGCTGATGTGTCACATTGAGTGGTCGAAGTTTTGCGTACTTACGAAATACCTACATGTAAGAAATTGATACCATCTATTGGTCCCTCAGTAATCGTAAACACTCTTGGAAAATGAGTTTTTGTATTCGGAATCTTCACATTAATAAATGACTGACAATCTTTAATGGCATCTACGGTCAAAAACGTGATTTCTTCCCTCCTACATGCTCCAAATGCTCCAACGATTACGACAACTTTAGCTAACAGGAATTCTTTGTCATCAGCTTCTTTCATAAAGCGTTCTATTTCCAGTTTTGTAAATACCGTATGATCGAATAAAAACGGCGTCAGCGATGGCTATGAAATGAAGATCGCTGTAATTTTATATATAAAATTATATGGGAAATGTCATTGATCGTCATTTCCAAGCCAACTGGATGCCGTTTTTTTCGATCATACGGTACTTTTGATTTATTTGCCTGATATCCGGAAGCTTTTCTTTTTAAAAATGCAATACGGTTTGTGAATTTGCTAATATGTACGTTTCTGTTCAGGTAAATCATGGTGCGGAGCATCGAATATTTACTCCACAGAGTTGACGGCTTTAAGGTTGTAAGTGGATAACTTCAGGAAATAGGCTAGCAATACCTTTTCTGTGAAATTCTCAACATGTTTTTCTTTGACCCAGGTTTCAAAGTTGTAAGTGGTCTCGTATAAGCTTTTCGACTTCTCGGGCACTAACGTGGATAGCGCAGTTTCAGCAGCTTGTTGAATATCCAAAGACTCGTCATTATCACTCATTTTTTCACAAAACTTTGTAGGAAGTACGGCGACGTTTGAACCTGATACAACTTTGTCATTAAACAATGCATAAACAATGCCTTAGAAACCGATTACCAGAACATTTAAAAAAATGTTTAAAAATAAATAATAATAATAGCATGAAAATCTCAAATTATCCGCTTTTACGAAAATTTTTGTATGAAATTCGTTGCGAAAAGAGTGCTTTAAACACTCGACGCATTGTCCAGTTGACAATTTGTTTGACAATAGGTATTTTGAAATAGATAGAGATCAAGAGATCTAGCAATTTTAAATATTTCTTTTTCTATTTTTTCATTTTTCTCTCTCAATAAATCCAGCTAGTGTAACAATGTACTAAACCACCTATCGCTTGTACGAATCGGTTATTCGACCGAACAAACATCTTTAAGACGACCGACTAAATCGTTCAAACATGTAGAAACGGATCCAAATCCCCGCAATAACCGCCCTAGAACTAATCTATCTTTCAAATTAAATTGGTTCTTTGGCTGACACAAATCTTCGAAGCGGGAGAAGCGTTAAATTGGACCAAAAACTTGTGGGTAGAAGTGGTTTGAATTAGCCTATCCGATTTACGTATTTATCTATTGAGAGTTTTTTTAATTTTCTTTTGCGTTTTTTCTATTTGAAAATTTTATGGTTTTGTATTCAGATCAAACAATTGTAAATGAAAATTGACACTTAATTGAAGGCGTTTTAACTGTTTTTAAGGATTTTTTACGAGGTAAATGCTGTAAATGTATGTAGCTGGAAATAATCATTATAAAACGTAAATTAGGATATACCGGGTGCGTCTCAAAAGTGGATCACCCCTATAACTATCTTATTTTTTTCAGATAACAAAACGAGATTTAGTATGTTAGTATATGACATAAATTAGGATTGATTTACGTATTCAATTGTTTTTGGTCACTTCCTGTTTCACCGGAAATGACTACAACTCTTGATTCTTAAATGGCGCCCTCGGTATTTTTTTACTTTATTCGATAGAAAATGGCGCCCCGAATAGAATGACATATCATATGTCAACTTTTGACATTTTCGCTTAAAAACAAATCGTATTTTAAATTTCAATCTAGAGTGCCATGGCTAGTTTAAAAATACTAATTTTTAATCAAGGATAATGTTTTTTGTGTCTTATCCTGGCCGGTTAAAAGATGCCTAAATCATATTTTTAATCATATCTCAATTTTTTCACAGGGTGGTTCATAAACATATTTGGAAAAAGCATTTTTTTACGAATAAGTTGGTACCACAAACACTGGTATTTTGAGTCAAATTATCGTTATGAACCGCATGTTACAATTTCAAATAAACCATATTGACATTTTCGCATATGGTTTATTTGAAATTGTAACCTGCGGATCATAACGATAATTTGACTCAAAATACCAGTGTTTGTGGTACCAACTTACGGACGAAGTTCGGATGTTCCAAAAACTTTTGTATTTTTTAAGATCGTCGATATCCAGCCGGACTTAGCTCTAGGCCAACTAGGCCCGGGCCTGGAGCGGCAGATTTTTAGGGGCGGCAAATTTTGAGCATTTGAACGACAATTTAATGAAACCAGTGATAATGAAACTTTATTTAACGCTAGGGACGATTTTAGGATAAATGTATTTAATGTTATTATTGATAACTTAATCCTTGAAATTTCCCACAGGAAAAGTGCCGATACAATGACTTTTTAACCAAATTTGGTTTCATTAGTGATTTATCTACTTTAAGTATTGACGACATTACCGATAAGTCCAGACATTTAATCACCTGTTATCCAAATGATTTAGATGAGTCAATGCTTAATGAATTAATACATTTTCGTGAATTTATAAAATGCATTAAGTCAGCAAGACCATCTGCTAGAGAGCTTCTTAAAGTAATTTATGAAAAAAACTCTCAAGACTTGTTTCCAAATACTTTCATAGCATTAAGAATCTTCACATGTACTTTTATTACTAACTGTTCTGCTGAACGCTCGTTTTCTGCATTGAAACGTATTAAAACTTATTTACGGTCCACTATGGAAACAGAACGTCTAAATCATTTGGCAGTTTTACATATTGAGTCCGACCTTTTAAAAACTATCAATTACGATGAAGTAATTGAAAATTTTGCGAACAAAAAAGTACGTAGGAAACCTTTATAGGCATATAAGCAAACCTTATGGTTTTGTTGTTCGTTTGTTGTCATTTTATATGAATATTTTAATATTTATTTTATGTTCTGTGTTGATCTGTTCTGTCGGTCTATTCTGTTGTTGGTCCTGTATTCAAATAAATGTTTTTTATATCCGTAATTTTTTTAATTTAAAAAGAATTAAGGGGCGGCAAGTTTTTTTTGGCCTGGGGCGGCAACTTCGTTAAGTCCGGCCCTGTCGATATCCCAATGGCCATTCTCGAATTTGGAATACTCTTTACGTCTATATCTACAAGAACTCAATTATTTTTCTTGGTTCTAATCATTTTTTAATGACTAATGTGGTGAGTTAAGTAGACGCAGGCAGTATCAGGTTCTGGGGCATCGGCCTACCACCGTGCGTCTGGACGCATCGTCGGCCTCTCCAGCGTCGCAGTGATTCTCCGTCGCGACGCTGTGCAGGACGCCGACGACGCTCTATTCGGAGAGAGAGAAAAGCGCGCGCGATATATTTGCGACGCTTTTTTAAAGTTTTGAGTAAAATAATATACAATGTAAAATTAAAATGATCTCAAGTATAAGACATTTTAAATCAAATAAAGTAAAATTAATATAGTTTTTTGATAGTTTTTTTTGTTTTATTAGTATTTTGAAAATATTGTTTACTATTGGAACTACTACTGAAAGGTATGTTAAATAGTATTTTTGAATAGATTTGATCTTTAAGGAAAATAATATTGAAATTGCAACGTAAAATCAAAATTATATTAAGAATTAATAGATTTTACATGAAATACATTTCTATAAATATAGTTTCTTTTATAGTTGACTTTTTCATTTGTTATTGTTCTAATTTTTTTTTAGTGATATTGGAACTTGTATTAATTCAAGTCTCTTATAAATTGTAGTTTGTTATAATCCATGACAATATTTCATTTAGTAATTTATAAAATTTTATCCTTGATTTTATTTAATATTATAGAAAAAAGAAAATATTTTTTTCGTAAACCAAATTAAAATTTGGTCCAAAAAGTTACTAAGTACAGGGTGAGATAAAATATTATGGAAAAATAAAATATGAATAATTTGATCGTAAACAAATGTATCATTTTTATGAATTTTCACATTTAATACCGCATGATGGGGGGGGAGGGTTACGTTTCTTGAAAACATCGCGTAAATCGTAACCGCGTATATTGAAACAACATTTTTATTACATAAACTATACAAGTCTTAAATAAATACAAATATTTTTAGGGCCTTTTTAGCGAAAAAGAAATTTGAAAATTTTATATTTTTGAAAACCATTACTCGTAGCGATTTCTACCAAGAGACCTTTTTTTACGTAAAAAATGACGGAAATGTATATTTTTTTACTCAGTAATATAATACAGGTAGGGACGTAAAGTTATTACTCTTCAAACCAATTAAAAATATATATAGATGGCGCCTCCTACAAGTAAGAGTCATGTTGACACTGAAATTAAATTTCCTAGGTCAAAAAACACCCAAACACCAATTATTCTTATCCAAATCTTGATGGTAGTTCAGCAATTATTTTTACAAAATCGAAATAAAAATGAATTTTGTAATGGTGATGATAAAGCAAAGCAAGAATTTCCATTAGCATACAAACTGGATAAAATTTTCTCACATTTATGTCAGCATGAGAAAAAACAATATGGCGATATTATTATATAACTTGGTAATATTTGAGGGATAGTTTCATCTCGTTGGAATTTGACTTTCGAAAAATCCGTTTGTCAAAAATAAGCTTTTTACGTCAAGCAGTTTAAGCAGAATCGTGATTAATCAATTACCCAACTTTTTGAAACACCCTGTATGATTTTTTTTAAAATTTCAAAATATGTAAAAAAAAACAAATAAATTATGCTTGTCCAAGCGTTTTCCCGAAAGGCTAACCGTTTTTTAAATAACAAATATTGTAATATTTGAGGGGCGTTTTCACCCTCTTGGAATTTGAGATTCAAGAAACCCCTCCTTATCGAACCTCTACACCCCACAGTCAATCCGTTTGTCAAAAATCAGCTTTAAACGTCAAGCAGTTTAAGCAGAATCGTGATTACTCATTGGTCATATTTTATGAAACACCCTGTATAAGTTTATAAAAAATCTTCAAATATGTAAAACAACAAAATAAAATATATGTGTTTAAGAGTTTTTCCGAAAAACTCACCGGTTTTGAAATAAAAAATATTTTAATATTTGAGGGATAGTTTCACTCCCTTAGAATTCGAGTTTCGAAAAATCTCTTTTTATCGAACCTCTACACCCTAAAGTCAATCTGTTTTCCAAAAATCAGCTTTTTACGTCAAGTGCTTTAAGCAGGATCGTGATTAATCAATGACCAGATTTTTCGAAACACCCTGTACACATTACACATTTTTAAAAAATCTTAAAATATGTATAAAACAAAATAAAATATACGTGTTTAAGCGTTTTTTTCGGAAACTTGATCGTTTTTTAAATAAAAAATATTATAATATTTGAGGGGTGGTTTCACCCTCTTGGAACTGGAATTTCGAAAAATCCCTTCTTATCGAACCTCTACACCCTAGAATCAACCTGTATGCCAAAATTGAGCTTCTTACGTTGAGTGGTTTGAGCAGGATCGTGATTAATCAGTATGTCAGTCACTTAAGGATTTTATATATTAGTATAGATTTGCCGATAGTTTCCCGAATACAATTCGGACTACCCTGTATAGAATACACCCTGTATAGAATATCTTCTAGAAAAGAGATACCGTCGATGTAAAAATTATATAAAATGGTACTATAAAAATCTGAAGATAAGAAATGTACAATTATATCCAAGATCCCAAGAAAACCGAAACCAGTGCTGACGTTTCTGAAAATTACAAATCGATTTCTTTTCTTTTGTTCTTTTCTTTCTGAAATGATTTTTATGAGAGATTTTATGGCATTAGAGGGATTGTTAACAGGAGTAAAAGAAACGAAATAAGATTATGGCTTTTATAAAAGCAGAATTAAGAATTGGAATTATTTCTAATGCCTTTCGTTATACGTTTTTTAAATTGTTTAAGAAAATTTTGTTTAAAAATGTGCGGGGTGAGTCTTAAATAAGTGCAAATATTTTTAGGGGTGGTATATTTCGATCCCAGAAACACGTCTATGAGGTTTTTTTCCAAAAATTAAAAATTGAAATTTTTTTAGAATTTCCTTTATTTTTGAGTTAAAAATCATAATTTCTTGATAATATGGCCACATAGATAGTAGATTAAAAAAAGATAAAATTGAGAAAAGATCCAGTGGTGCTCAAAATTTGAGCAAAATGTCTTTTTAAAATTTTCAAAGTAAAATAACTCGGTTATTTTGGAGTTATTTGAAAAACGATAAAGAGAAAATATGTTTCTTTTATCGAGATCTACCAGGCCAGAAAATATTTCATTTATTTAAGACTTTATTTACAGGGTGCTGTATGACGTCTACATTACAAGTATACTACTTGTAAATATTTTGGCAGATAATAATTTTTCATCAAAATTTCAATATTTAAAAGCACTTTTTGGCAAGACATGTTAAACTTGACCAATTAGCTAACTATAATGGTGCATGGGCGCCGGAAGAATGAAATTTAGGGAGGGGGGCAAGGTAAAAATGATTAAAAAATTGACATTTTTGGTAATTATTGGGAAAACTGGAAATCGTCCGATTTTCACCAAAATTGGTATACACCCTATTTTGAAGTCGTAGATTACGAATCTGAACTTTTTTCTTGGCGGTCTCTTACCGTTTTTCAGAAAAACGGAAAATAATTTCAATATCGAATTTTTCTTAATTTCTCATATTTTTAAGGTTTTCTAGCACATATTTTCTTAGGTATTCAATAATCAATAATGTTTTTGCTATTTTCTGTTACTTTTTTAACCAATTCTATGCATAATAGAGGAAAATTTGCTAAAATAAATTTGTAAACAATCTGAAAATGTTAGATTATAGCTTTTTTCGGGTTCTTGTTATTACCGATTCTGAACCGTCCAAGAACTCAGCAGCGCATGCGCAAATGAAATAATGTCTTCATATTTCCTTCTGCGCATACGCATCACAGTTCTAGGACGGTTCAGAATCGGTAATAAGAGAAACCCGAAGTAAGTTTATGTGTTTCTGGCATTTAAAACAACGTTGCCAATGCTAAACCTAAATTTAGCGTGTTTTTTCGCTCATTCTGGAATTACGAAAGGCGGTCGCTATTTATACCCACGAAGTTGCACGAAAGAGTTTTGATTGCATTGGTTACAACTTCCATGCAGATGGTGTTAATCTTTTGTTGTTATATTATTAGATTAACTAAAAAAAGATTAACCCCCTTCGCAAAGAAGTTAAAACCAATGCAATCAAAACTCTTCCGCGTAATTTTGTGGATATAGGTGTATATTTAATTATTGTCGATCTCATAATAGGTAATTTATTTAAAATCCCTAATCACCCGAAAAAATAGAAGATATGGCAACGTTGTAAATTTTAAAATTTCTAGATTAGGTCTAGAATATATTTGTCTCTCTTATTACATAGGAGACAGAAAGATGGATATATCAAATGTCAAACTTCCATCTGGTCTCAATTTTCTTTGCTATTTTGTTAAGAAAAGTGTTTTTCAGTAAAATGTTGGACACTTTTCTATCCCCAATCAAGTGTGGCTTTTAGATAAACTATAATATAATGAAAATATAGTGAAATTATTACTTTATAGGGCCGAAATTAAGAAAAATTCAATGTTGAAATAATTTTCCGTTTTTCTGAAAAACGGTAAGAGACCGCCAAGAAAAAATAGATTCGTAATCTACGACCTCAAAATAGTGTGTATACCAATTTTGGTGAAAACCGGACGATTTCCAGTTTTCCCAATAATTACCAGATTTTTTATTATTTTACAGGTAACACCTAACAATTTCATAATAATGATTATTTTTTTTACAGATGGATGTAAGAAGATAGCTTTTATTTTTATTGTTTCAGTGATCCAGGGGGGGGGGCAAATGCCCCCTCTTGCCCCCCTGTCCGGCGCCCATGTAATGGTGTACTTAATATTCGTTTTAGCTGTATTTAAAAAAAGATATTAAATACAGCTAAAACGTAAAACAATAAAAATTTTTCTTTTTGAAAAAGCCATTTGATGCAAACATTTTTGCTAGCATTTGACAACCTTTTTAAGTATTTTTCTCTATTTAAGAGATTCTCTATAACGAAGTAAACAATTTGTAACATCTTTTGATAGAGATTAAGAAGTTATTAGACGCGAGTTTAAATTGCGACTTGCCTTTAATGCGGGTCACTAAAACTGCAATCTAAAGTTGGCAACAGTTCCCAGCTTTCGTTTTAGTTCGAGTTGAATAGTTGAATATGTATCCCAGAAAAGTTTATTTTCATATAAGCAAATATGGCTGAGCTATGAGGTTTTTTCGTATATTTGAATCGAGTGTGCGGTTTTTACTATCCTGTTTTTGATAAAAAATGAGCTCCAGACACCGATATTAGTTTTCGTCTATCTCCTATAAAAAAGGTGTTTCCTTTTAAAAGTGTCCAATTTTGGCCACCCTGTACAACATACATAAAACAAGCATCTTTATTAAAGAACTATTGGTTTATAAGAAAACAAACATATAAGTTTCCGAAAGATATAATTTTAGTACAAGATAGAGTAATAAAATGTATCATCAAATGCAATGTACAATTTATCACCTATGCACTTTCAGTGAGTTCAAAAAAGTGATTTACATTACTGAGGATCCCAGAATAAAATTGGCGAAAGGTCAATAAAAATCAGCTTTTAATAGAAACACACAGAATAAATTACTAACTACTTTAATAGAAATTCCAAATAACTTAGAAATAATAAAAATAGACTTTTATCAAAATTGCATACTAAACTTAAATACCATTTTATTTAGGTATATTTTTATTGACGTAAGTAACAGTAGTTAGTAGGTATTAAAATTAGGAAAAAACATAATATTTCATGTAAACTACTCCAGGTACATCATTTAATAGAGTAAAATTATGTGTCTGTATATAAAACGTACTTAGCTATAAAATAAATTGTATTTTATTACATTTTTTTATTTGATGTCCTTCATTTAAAATTAGTGCTTGGTTATATCACCTTAAAATAGCATACGATAGAAAAAAAGCGGTGTCAAAGAGGGCTGTGGAATGCCAATCGGTAATAATTTTGGCGAAGTCAAGCCCTGGGCGTCATTTTCTTGGCCCCTACTCTTCTTGCTGGTGCTAAGTGCCAGATTGAAATTTATTTTTTTATTAGAAAAAAATATTTTTGAATAATAATAAAAAATAATGTTTTGGAAATAGATTTTTGTGTCTGTAAGCGTTATATCCTTTTACCATCTTTCTATAATACGTGATAATTTGATGTCAATTTTTCTAGAGATTGACCTTGCCAAAATTATCATCGATTGTCATTCTCCAGACGTCTTTGACGCCTTTTTTTTCGGTCGTATGGTATTTTATGTAAAATAAAATTTAGAATAATGATTATAAATTATTCGTATTTTATTTTTCCATATTAATTTTATCTCACCCTGTATAACTTTTTGGGTCAAATTTTATTTTGGTTTGTACAATGGTTATTTTAACTAAATATCAGGCTATATACTGTAAATTAGAATTTAGTTAGCTTATGTTGAAACTCAAAATTTACTCTTCATTTTTAGAAAATTTTTAATGTCAAAAATCTTAATGATTTTTTAATGAATCTCGTCTTCATCTTTTTCCTAGAATCCGAAAATCAATCAATATATAGGGTGTTCCATTACAAAAAACACAACTTAAATGCGTACCTTTTTTATACAATGAGTATACTCTGTACATAATTTTAGAAAAGAATAATATAAGTGAAAAGCTTTTAATTCTCAAAATATTTGTTAAAACATTACCTAGCACGCTATAAGGGCCCTAATGGTATTTTTTATTGCGCATCATGATACTTTTTTTTATAAAAATATCCTTAAATTTATTTCTGGAACGTTCTAGGTTATTTTTAGCCCTTCTGGCATTAGAGATTCAATTATAGAACGGCATTAAAATATTTTTTATGGCTCATTCTTGTCAGTGCATGCTGATATTATTTTAAAATTAAACCACTTATTAAGCGGGAATATCTTTTTGTAAACAAGTCGGAAATGATATAGGTAACGTAAAAACAGTTTAAATGTTTTGGTAATTCCTGTGTATTAAACGAACTGAGATTATTTAAAACTGTTAGTATGAAAATTGAAATTCGTTAGTTGTAAAAATAATTTAATCTTGAAAATGTAATCAATTTTCTCAGTAAGACTCTTTAATCAATTTTATATTTATGTATGGTTGGCTTTATATAACAAAATTTGTGGTAAAATGTGCATGTTTAACAGTTAACGGTAAACGTAATTTTAATAAGGCTATTAATAGTTTTCTGTCTATATTTTATATGTATAGTATAAGTTATTCTTGCTAATTTCCTAATATTATGGTCCCATCTTAGGTTTGGTCTTCTCCTGGGTCTCTTAATTCCTCTTGGGTACCATGCTGTAATTTTTGTGGACCAGGAACACTTTGAAGACATAAATTTAAGCGCCATCTATATTATTACGGTAGATTTTTTGGGAGGGGGGAAGTTATATTGTGTGTCTCCCTTTCTAGAGTTATAACTCATCACTCAGTCTCAGGGCTTTGACAAAAGCCAGTATCAAAGACGGTTTTACAGAGGTTAGTTTTCAATCTCCAATATCAGTCGTACCAAAGTTTATGGCACGAATGGTTGTGAGGCTTTTTGATTGATTGAAATTGATGTTTTGAATGGATGTTCATTGAGGTGACATTCTTCTCTTAAAACCCCCGTGATAATCCGAAGATTGTTCTTACTTAAATCAAGGAAAATCTTTGATTTTTCTCGGTCGTAAGTTCTGAGAAATTTCTAATCGATGTTATATCAATATAAATATTATTCTCTGGACATATTACTTAAATAAATGCATCTATAAAACGTTTAGTATAAATATTGAAAGTGGGAAAATGCCATGGAGCCAGCTTATTGATTTGACAAAGATTTAAAATAGATTTTATTAATTTCTTTTCCTGACATTTCCTCTATAAATCGATGTATTTTGGGTGCATACGCAAAGTGTAGTATAAAATGAATCACCACAGTGATATGCATACGGTTTCAGCATACAGTATGTGTCAATCAAATGGTATAAATTGGATAAAAACAAAAAGAGGCATCTTCGAAAAAAAGATCGGACACGACGACTGGTATTTTTTGTTGAATATGTTTTTTCAATAAAAACTTCTTATATAGGGTGTGTCATGTAAAAGTGACTAATGCCAAGTTTATAATGTTAAATACACTACTAAGTTTGTAAAAATGTGAAAATTTTTTGGCCAAGGAAGGTTACCGATTTTTTTATTATCATAAAATATGACAAAATTCAAACAAAATTTCAAAAATGTGATAGCTGTTGATTCTACCTTTTAAATGAACGTTGAATCACCAAAAAGTATTAAATTTTAGCCGAGTTATTAAATAATTTGTCCTATCAATCAATGATGCACTTAATGATATCTATCTTCGGAGCGTTAAGACTTGGAGAGAAAATTTAGTGATATTCGAGGCGGAATATCTCGAAAACTACTAATTCTAATTCTCGAAAACTATTCTAATTATATTCTTCTTCTGCAGGTAATTACCTAAGCTTTATTTTTTGTTCCAAGAAAAAAATTGTAAATTTCATATTTTGTCAGATATTTGCGAAAAACTGATTTTTGGGCCATTTGGGGACATTTTCTCAGCCAAAGGTGGCCGAGCACGGTGATACAATTTTCCCCCCTAAAACTACTCCCCAAAAGGTACACAATCCGCCTGAAAAATCCCGGTCAACGAATTGGGCCGCCTGAAAAATCCCGGTCAACGAATTGGGCCGTGGTTTCAACTTTCATTTACTGTACTATACTTACTACATTATGTATTCTAAGCACACGGCCACACAGAAAGCGTTTTTAGCGTTTTGTGTTCTTTGCGTCTCAAGCGCTTTTTGCGATTTTACCGTTTTAAGCGCTTTTTTCGATTTGTGTCCATTAAAAACACGCAGAAGACGCGGCAGGCGGCAGGTCTGCAGTTTCTATCAAGATGTCTATTAGTAATGTCGCAAGCTCGTGGATTCCCGGCCCGTCCAACAATCAATCCTGTGAGAAAGAGATAGGCGAGATCGGCGCCGTTAGCGTTGAAGAGACGAAGATAAAAGATGCTGGGATTGAATTGTGGACGGGCCGGGGCATATATTCGGGACAAACACAATCTACTGCTAGTGCCAGTGGTGTGGTTAAAATAATAATTATTATCTGCCAGTTATTTTACGAATTTTAGTTTATATGTTGTAGTGTTGTGGTTAGTACTTGTTATAATTATAATATAATATAATAAATAATTATAATTATATAATAGAATAGTAAATATTTCTAGTTGCTAATGTAATTTTAGGACATGATTTATGGGAGTAAAAATTCAAGGCCGTGACATATGTACGAGCTAGTGAGACGGCCCTGGTACACGAGCTCGTTGTAACGAAACGTGTTAACGGCTTAGAAATACGTAGTGACGCGACGTGTATTTGTGAGCAGTCCACGTGTTCAAAAATATTGATATTTTAATACAAATTTTGAAAATGTGAATCAAATGATTACGTTTAAAAAACATTTGTTACACATAAAAAACTATTTTTTACGCGTATAAAACTATTTGTTACTGGTAGAAAACTATTTTTTACGCGAATAAAACTATTTGTTACGTTCTAAAAATCTATTTGTTACACGTAAAAGACTATTTTTTTACGCGCCAAGAACTTATTTCTGGTAAAAAAAACCTTTTGTTACGCCAAAAAAATATTTTTCACGTTTAAAAAACTATTTGTTACACGTAAAAAACTAATTTTTACGCGTCAAAAACTTATTGTTTCTAGTAAAAAATTCTTTGCCCAAAAAAAAATATTTTTTATGTGTAAAAAACTATTTGTTACACGTAAAAAAATATTTTTTTACGCGCTAAGAACTTATTTCTGGTAAAAAAAACCTTTTTTTACGCAAAAAAAATATTTTTTACGTGTAAAAAACTATTTGTTACACGTAAAAAACTAATTTTTACGCGTCAAAAACTTATTGTTTCTAGTAAAAAATTCTTTGACCCAAAAAAAAAATTTACGTGTAAAAAAACTATTTGTTACACGTAAAAAACTATTTTTTACGCGTTAAAAACTATTTTTTACGCGTTAAAAACTATTTGTTTCTGTTAAAAAAACCTTTTTTACGCAGAAAAAAAAACACTTTTTACGCATAAAAAAACTATTTTTTGCGCGTAAGAAAATATACCTCTAATTTATTACTTTTTCAACATTTCAAACTACACTTTTTCAAACAACTTTTTGAATGTATTTTTCTCACAACGTTAGTAATAAAACAAGTTTTCCACTTGTAAAAACGCTCCGGAGATTCTGGCATACTGTATATATGTACGTAATGAATGAGAAGCTTGTTTCTTTGCTACATGCTTCTAACTCAAGGATATGCTATAACATAAGCTGTCTATCGGCGCAGCAGAGACAAAGAATATTCACAAACAATGGCCTGGATAGCTTTAGCGAGAGCATCCATTGTGTAAAAGTGAAGGGCGGATTCGAGCTTTCGAAGTCGACATTCTTATTCGGTTTCATTTAATTAAGCAGATTTTTAAAATTTTGCTAACAAGGAGTGATCGATAATTGAATGACTTTGTGGGTGGATATAAATTATAAAGAAAATATAAATTGAGAAGAAGTGTCTCAAAAACATGTGCCATTTCTCGTGATTCCTAATGTAAAAATAAGATTTCTTCTTGATAGCAATATAGGTTTGGTTCTGCTTTGTTTTGTAGCTACAGGGGGTTCAAGTTTAATTTTTTTTTCAATTTATTATATTTTCCTCAAAGTCCGTTTAGCAATTTGAATGAAATTTTGAGGGCAAAAGTTACTATATAAGTGCGACATATTTTAATGCTAAAAAGTGTCGACATATTCACCAGGGACATGCGTATGAGTTATCACTCAAATATTTTTCTACATAAAATATGTGCGCCACTCAATATTCTTCTCTTGTTAGTAAAATTGTGTAAACCGTTTAATGCCGATTAAAAATTGCCTTTTGGTATTTTGTCTTTTCGGTCTCATTGATGAGAAACTTTAAAAACTCCGACGAACCGGAAAAAAGTCCGGAAGTTTTGCAACTTTGCAGGTTTATAGGTTTTGCAGAGCAAAATTAAAGAGAATAAAATTTCCTATAAAAAAGGTTTTATGAAAATTTTCGCTAAAGTCAACCGTTTAGGCACCAAATCCCTGGAAATTTTACAATTTTGCGTAAATGAGTGTGTGCGGTTATTTCATCAAGGAGATCGAAATGGAAAAAATATCAATAGTTCAGTCACTGGGGATTTTTGCTTGGAAAAAAGGCCGGAAGTTTTGCAACTTTGCAGGTTTATAGGTTTTGCAGAGCAAAATTAAAGAGAATAAAATTTCCTATAAAAAAGGTTTTATGAAAATTTTCGCTAAAGTCAACCGTTTAGGCACCAAATCCCTGGAAATTTTACAATTTTGCGTAAAATATGATATATTATGTATAGTCGATTTTCCGAAATCAAATGTCGATTAGGGTTCACTAAAATTAGTTTTAGTTTAGTTTCTTCAATTTTGTCATAAAACAGTGGCGTATCATTAATTCGCTCATTAATTTATGCAATAATTAATTTTAAATATTGAAAATGTGTACTTTGTACCACCTAAGGAGGTAAAGTATATGGCGCGTTTATTTTAATGTGGTCTCCCCGGAGGCCTACTCCACTAGATAAATTAAAAACTTTAACTTATCTGCACAGGCCTGACGGATCTGGCTCATTGATGTCAAAGTCGATCGTGTCTGCTGTGCTGGGCTCATCGGGGTAGTCTCTCAATACGTCCAACTCTTAATTTTCAGCCGCCAGAGGGATATCTACAGGCAAGTCCAACTCCTCTTCATCGGATTCGTCGAGTGACACTTCAGTGACGTTGTCACAGGATTCCCCATTGCAGTATGCATTGCTTTTCTGCATCCGCAGGCTTCACCATAGTTGTTGGCTTTGCATTTACAGGATAAAAATGCCAATAGGGATTTTGGAGCTGGATCTTTCAACGTTGTGACTCGAGTAATGCCTGTTTTTGTTTTCTTCCAACCCTATTCTTCGGCATCTTTGGTACAATCAGATCAATGCTAAACCTGGTGGTAAGTTCGCAATGAATGCTGTCCAGCACGACAATTAATTATTCATAAATTAATGAGCGAATTAATACGCCACTGTTTCATTACAAAATTGAAGAAACTAAACTAAAACTAGTTTTAGTGAATCCTAATCGACATTTGATTTCGGAAAATCGACTATACGTAATATATCATATTTTACGCAAAATCGTAAAATTTCTAGGGATTTTGTGCCTAAATGGTTGATTTTAGCGAAAATTTTCGTAAAGCCTTTTTTATAGGAAATGTTATTCTCTTTAATTTTGCTCTCCTCAAATTTTCACTAAAAACGCATAGTTTTCGAGATATTCACAAAATACCAATTATGGGCGCCATCTTGGTAAGATGGCGGCGCCGGCGGCAAGTATGGAAATGTGGGTTTTATGGATTTTAGTTAGGGACCCCAAAACCTATAAACCTGCAAAGTTTCAAAACTTCCGGACTTTTTTCCAAGCAGGTTCCTTTTTTGATCCCCAATGACTGAACTACAAGTTACAACTTTTAATCGATATTAAACAGCTTACACAATTTTGCTAACAAGAGAAGTCGGTGGAGCACATGTTTTTTATAAACGTATTCGATTTTTTTACAAAAGTATTAACCTCCTGTAGCTACGAAACAAAGCAGAACGGACCTATGTTGATAAAAAAATAAACCTTATTAAAAACTTCAAGAATCTCCCCACGAGAGATGTCACATGCCTTTTGAATAGCCCTGTATATAACTTTCTGTGTAATACTGTATATGAAAGGTCTTAACAGCAATTGAAAACTAACGTAAATATTTGGGTGTAGACAGAAAAGCTTTACTGTCAAACGAAAATTTCCAAATTGATGACTACGAGATGGCATCATAATATTTATACTTAGTTAATTGTCCTTTTCGGATTCTATTCTGATTGAAATTTCGGTCGGTCGATGGTTTTGACAGAAACAAATGAAAATACAATTTAGCTGGCTAGTTATAAACACAATTTGTTTGTTTATTTATCCAAACTTTCATTAAGCTTTTTGATAAAACTTAGGTTTATAGAATTTAGTGTCTATATTCGATACCAATTAAACTTTTAGTTACGTAATCGAGGGCGCGATTTTTAAATTCATTGTTGCCAACTATGGACATTCGGCGCCGGTCTGACTAACTGGAATTTAAATTACACGCTGGGGCTTCAGGTGGTAGCTCTGCCGTGAAAAATGTCAAGTTGACATATTTACTTATTTATTTCCTGACATTGTCATTCTTTTTGACACTTTAGTTTTGTATTACGAGTTTTTAGTTTAAATGAATTGTGTTGTGATACTTTAAGCACAGATTATACAGATTATAATCGTTGTTTTTTCTTTATTGTTTTTCGTGGTTCCAATTTTCGGAATCGGGTACTAGTTAGGTTACTAGTTTGCGCACATAGCACGCCCACTTATGGCCTCTAAAATCGTGAACAGCGCCTGACCGGCACAGTTATTAGAGAGATATCGGAAAACCGAATAGCGTCATCCAGTATTTACGCGTATCTTATCATGGTTACGACAGAGAAGGTTACGATATGCGCGAGTCAATTTTTAACGCAACACCCGCTAATAACGTTACCGCCTGACGTAATTTGCGGATCAATTACACCAAGCGCTCTTTCTAAATAACCTCTGATAATGTTTAAAAATTGCTTAAATGGGCATGTGCGGGTATTTGACAACCGGAGCCGGCCGGTGAGATCTTTTATTTTAGGTTATGTTTGAATTGTTTTGAATTATTGCTTTAGTTTTATTAGGTAATATGATATTTAAGTAGCTGGGATTAGTTTTAATTAAATAAATATGGCCCAAAATATGGATTCCACCTCTTCCAATACTAAAGAACCTATAAAGAGTCTTAGGTTTACAGCAGTTGACGACTTAGCCCTTCTAAGAGAATTTGTTGCTTGCTTTTGTTAGCCCTTCTAAGAGAATTGTTGCTGGAAATAAGCACTTTAGCCCTTTAGTTTTAAAATACCTAGTAAACAAAACAATTTTAAAGTTTTAAATTCAAAGTTAGGTTAAGTTTAAATAGCGGACGCTACGCGATCAGAATTCTTTCCGATCCGATAACTATAAATGAAGAGAGTTAATACCACCTCACGTAAAGGAAATAACACCTGGCCTTATTAACGTCCATGCACGCTATTCGGTTTAGCGATATCTCTCTATTACGCTGTTTATTGTTATTTTACGCGAGTTTATTTTTGCGCACAGGAAATTTGACTCGTTTGCACATCGTTATAAAAAACAATTATTGTACCACGAATTAGGGACAAGATTTTTATCTGTATACTTATAGGATACCTAATCTGTGCTTTAAGCTTAAAAAATGTTACTAGCAGAACTTGCGGTCGAACATTGTTCTTTTTAGAATCCCTTTTATTGCGAAGTGTACACGATATCTTAATAGCAGTAAAAACTCATCGCAACTTTATTAGAATATTTTGAACGACAAAGCAGTTGTAATGGCCCTTTATGTCACTTAAGTGCTGTTAAGGAGGTGAGTTTTGTTGATGTAAATAATAACTGTTTATATAATTATAATTAATTTATTTTTGTTTCCTAAAATATTTTGAATAAAAGAAAATAAGTTAAAGTGGACAACGCTGTGCCGGTCAAACTCAATCACGTGACTAAAAGTTTATTTGATATGAACTATATATAAGGTTAATGCAAATACTATTGGGCACAGGGCCGGATTTCCGCCTAGATCTGCAAGGCCCGGGCCTAGGGGCCCAGCCAACTTTTATATATAAGCTCCAAATTGGCTATGACATAGGGGGCCCAAATGCCAAGTGCCTAGGGGCCCTGGATGTCTAAGTCCGGCATTGATTGGGCACTGTTCTTGCAGCGGATGCGATCCAAAACTATACAATGATATGAAATTTTTTTTATTCAAAATATTTTTAGTTCATTGAACAATATAAAAAATTACGTTTGAGAGGGTAATTTGTAACATCCAGTATTTAGTAATGTTAATCCAGTGTGCGTTGTGGAGAATTGTTTTTGACGAACGGTGCCATAAAAAAGAATTTTACGCGAAACAAGGTTGAAGTTTTATGGATAGTCGTTATCTTAAGGCAAACATCATAATCGCATTATTGCGGGACATCCGCTAATTATCTGAAAGGTAATAAAACTTATCATTATACACTTTCCCTAATGACAAACAACAAACAAGACATATTATACATAAGCTTAGAGAAAGTTATAATTTACTCGCTTTTTGACAATATACAGTAGAACAGTCGGCGGTCAAAAATTGTTTTTTTTAAACGTCACAAAAGTATTATTTTTTGCGACGTGATTGACAATATAAAAAAGTCATTTTAACGCTTAGGCGTAAAAGTAAAACACAAAAGTACGAAAATATATTATTAAACTGACATAAAGTGTCAAATTCAACGAGCGTGCCCATATTTTCTTGATTTATAAATAATTACATACAAGGTATGACTTTTAAATCTTTTTTTTCCATAGCAACTGTTAAAATTGTCTTATATCTATATCAAAAATAGCAGATAAAATAACACTTTAACCGCAAGGGTAGATTAAATGATACTTTAACAGCGAGGATAGGTTAAAAACTTTATTTCTTCTCGCACGTTTTTTAATTGTATCCACTTTTGAAAATTTTTGTATTTCTTTTCGGGATTTAAATGGAAGTAGTTGGGATATGGCGTTTGTCGCCTCAGCCTGAACAGGGCCGGACTTAACGAAATTGCCGCCCCAGGCCAAAAAAAATTGCCGCCCCTTAACATTTTCTTTAATTAAAAAAATTACGGATATAAAAAACATTTATTTGAATAGAGGACCAACAACAGAATAGACCGACAGAACAGATCAACACAGAACATAAAATAAATATTAAAATATTCATATAAAATGACAACAAACGAACAACAAAACTATAAGGTTTGCTTATATGCCTATAAAGATTTCCTACGTACTTTTTTGTTCGCAAAATTATCAATTACTTCATCGTAATTGATAGTTTTTAAAAGGTCGGACTCAATATGTAAAACTGCCAAATGATTTAGACGTTCAGTTTCCATAGTGGACCGTAAATAAGTTTTAATACGTTTCAATGCAGAAAACGAGCGTTCAGCAGAACAGTTAGTAATAAAAGTACATGTGAAGATTCTTAATGCTATGAAAGTATTTGGAAACAGGTTTTGAGCGTTTTCTTCATAAATTACTGTAGGAAGCTCTCTAGCAGATGGTTTTGCTGACTTAATGCATTTTATAAATTCACGAAAGTGTATTAAATCATTAGCCATTGACTCCTCTAAATCATTTGCATAACAGGTTATTAAATGTCTGGACTTATCGGTAATGTTGTCAATAATTAAAGTAGATAAATCACTAAAAAGAAACCAAATTTGGTTGAAAAGTCATTGTAGGCACTTTTCCTGTAGGAAAAAAAATTCAAGGATTAATTTATCAATAATAACATTAAATACATTTATCCTAAAATCGTACCTAGCGTTAAATAGAGTTTCATTATCACTGGTTTCACCAAATTGTCGTTTCCGTTTCACTTTTCTCTTTTTATCTGCAGCATATTTTTTCTCACCGAACAATTCTATGGCCCTTCTTTCATATTCCTCGAATGATTTAGTATTATCTAGATTTCTAATTTTAGAAAAATATTTTTCCAATGAGCTATATAAATCTGCAGCCAGTTGTAGATCAATATCCAACATTTGAAGCTTTTTATTGATCGCATCTAATCTATTTAAAACGTCTGTCCAAAATACCGCCATAAGACCCATTTCTATGCTTTTGAATTGTTTAAGGAGACTAGAAGCATCTAATCGGGTTTTAGGCTTTTCGGTATCGTCTTCAGAAATTGACTTCAACGTGGATTTTATTTCATTGGAAGACAAAGATAGTGATTTGCAAGCTTCATTTCGTGCAGACCAACGTGTTTTTGATACATTTTTTAATGTTTTTGAATTTATTTTTTTATATATGAGGTATTTATGTATTTATTAACTGGATGGCATGGCATAATGCAGTAAAAAATAACCCAAGCGAATTATACAGGGTGTTTCAAAACAAATGCGAAAAACTTCAGGGGGTGATTCCTTGTTCAAAATAAAGGGTAGTTTGCTTCATAAACGTTGGGTCAAAAGTCAACCATTAGGGAGATATCGCGTTACAAAGATGGCGGAAAAATAATGTTTTAATTTTTTATCTTGAAAACGAAAAGAGATAGACTAATGAAATTTTATGGAAGCATTACTGTTATGAAAAACACACTTTCTGGTAATTTTCTCACTTTTTAAAATGAGTGTAAGGGGTTGAAATAAACTACCCCTATTATACTTGTTAACGAAATTTAAAGAAAAATCTTATCAAACACATGCAAAAAATTAATTTGGATAGTTTAGTTTGTTTAGAAACTTTTTATTTCTTGTGTTTTTTTTTGATAAAACTCACCGATTTGAAATTAAAAATAAAATGTAAAGCATTACCCCATGTCAGGACAAAAACATTTTTATTTTTTAATATGTACTTTTTTTCATTATTTTGTACTTTCATGAATTAAAATACTTCTTCTTCTTAAAGTGCCTTCTCCATTCAGTGAAGATCGGCAACAACCATGCCAAATTCCTCTCTATTTTTCGCTCTTCTCAGCAAAGTATGTGAGTCCAGGCCTGTCCAATCTCTGATGTTCTTCAGCCAGGAGCATTGCCGTCGTCCGGGTCCGCGCTTTCCCTCAATTTTACCCTCGATGATGAGCTGAAGGAATTCATACTTGCTATGTCTCATGATATGGCCTAAATAGGCTGCTTTCCTCTTTTTTATTATGTCGAGGAGTTCTCGGTCCTTGTTCATTTGGTTTAGAACTCGTTCGTTCAAATTAAAATACAGAATTAAAAATTGTCTTGCTAAATAATTTTTAAGAGGTTATCGTTCAGAAGAAAATGTAACGATATTATTACGAAATAAAACTGTTTGACAGCAGCCTACTAGATTCTTTATCCAAAAATGTCTTTTGTCCTGACATGTAATGCTTTACATTTTATTTTTTAATTTCAAATCGGTGAGTTTTACCAAAAAACACAAGAGATAAAAAAGTGTCTAAACAAACTAAACTATCCAATTTTTTTGCATGTATTTGATAAGATTTTTTCTTTAAATTTCGTTAACAAGAATGATAAGGGTAGTATATTTCAACCCCTTCCACTTATTTTAAAAAGTGAAAAATTACCAGAAAGTGTGTTTTCATAACAGTAATGCTTCCAAAAAATTTCATTAGTCTATCTCTTTTCGTTTTCAAGATAAAAAATAAAAACATTATTTTTCCGCCATCTTTGTACCGCGATATCTCCCTAATGTTTGACTTTTGACCCAACGTTTATGAAGCAAACTACCCTTTATTTTGAACAAGGAATCAGCCCCTGAAGTTTTTCGCATTTGTTTTGAAACACCCTGTATATTTAAACAATAATAATAGTTAAGTAAATAAATGTGTAATCGGCTAAGGCTATATTCGAAATATTTCATGAACAAATAAAAGTTTTAAATAAAAGTTTAAATAAAAGTAAAAATTTGCCGCCCCTAAAAATCTGCCGCCCTAGGCCCGGGCCTAGTTGGCCTAGGCCTAAGTCCGGCACCGAGCCTGAATATCTGTTGATAATCTACTTATTTCGGTTTGAACAATTTCTGGCTCCAATTCAATCAGCAATCGATACGAAAGAGAATTAAAAAATATTGACTCAAAACTGAAAACTAAAGAGACAGCTTTATTTATTTGTGAAATTACATAGAAACCAACGCCAATCCAGCACAATATTTTTTCTACACGCAATAAATTCCTTGAAATAATAATTTCTGAATATTTTTTAAAACGTAAATCGCTATGGAAAAAATATTGTTTTATACACGACGATAAAATACCATTTTATCGCCTTTTTTATAAAAAATAATTATTATAATATTATTTGGAACGTTTGAAATTAGCATGTTCGTAGCATGTTCTTTTCGGAGCAAAATGACTTTTTGTGCCTCAGCTGTATGTCGGACAGCCTGTATTCACAATATGTACAGCTTCGTCGCAAAAGTGTCATTTTTCCTCCTAATAAAACATTATACTATATTATCCTTTATACTTAGTGTACACTTTGGACAAAAAAAGATTAGAGGCAATTTATACTTATCACTTTAGAAGATGCCCATTAAAAGTGACAAATGTAAATAATTCTTAAGCTAAAAACACCATAAAAACATTTATACACTAATTAAACACTTTAAATTTAAGCACTGGTTTAATTATGAGCGCATCCGATAAAATCAAATCAATCCAATTTTGAAATTACACCCACCAAGCATTTCGTTTCCATAACAACAATTATATTACCTACTGTTTCCGTTCAGTTAGCAATCAGGCATTTCCACATTAGCTCGGCTTTTTAATAGGCCTATACAGTGTTTATTGCCATAGGGATGTTATTAGCTGCTTTTAAAATAATTAAAGAGTTTTTTGCATTATTTTTTGTGGTGTTAATACTTTTAATTACCGAATGGTCTGGTGTTATGTATAGATGTGGTAAAAGATCATTATTTTGAGCCTTTTTTTAAACATAAAAGCAACAAATATTTTACAAATCGTTTAAATTTCGTTTAATTTTCTACTTAATAAAGTTCAAGACAAATTAGAAAGGACGTCTACACAGTGGCGGACTAAGCCTATCGGGGGCCCGGGGCGGCGAAGCTAAATGTGGCCCCCGGTCTGTTCAGATAATGATATACTTCTAATGCACATTTTGTAAAAATTGAATGACTTATGTATAATGGTTGACAAAATTGAAGTATTTATACAGGGTGTCCCAGGCTGAGCCTGCATTAGAAGTTTCTAGAGAACTACAATATCTAGATCCGAGATTTTGTGCATATCATTGTTTCACAACGAGATCTATCGATTAAAAATATTTTCAATATGGCGGCACTTTCGGAAGTTGACAGCAACTTTCTTATTTCAGACGGGTGATCGCATTTTTTATTACTTACTTAAATTCTCTGTAAAATTTTATGGATTTTGATATTAAACATTCTAACCTAACGTTAACCGTTTTTTGAGCAAAAAAAAATATTTATAATTAGGAAAAAACTGCCTGTCAAAAATATGTATATAGCCTAAACGTCAAATTTAGTGATTGCCACAGCCACTGTACCATAAAGAGAGGCTATCTATGCCAAAAATTAAATAGTCCGAATGTCATATAATAATGGCCGCAGCAGATGTCATGGAATTGAGCGATTAAAAAATTATCATAAATAATTTTTTTTTCAAATGGAAATCCACTTTTTATATTTACACCATTTAAAATAAGAAAGTTTCTGTCAAATTCCGGTATTTCCGGAAGTGTCGCCATGTTGAAAATATTTTTAACCGATCGATTTTTAACCGAGATCTTGTTGTAAAACAATAATGTGCAGAAAAACTTCGATCTAGATATTGTGGTTCTCTAAAAACTTCTAATGCACGCTCAGCCTGGGACACTCTGTATACTGTAATAATTATAATAAAAATCGATATAGATATAAATATGTTACTCATCAGCAGTGCCGTCTTTACGTAGGGATCTGATGGGCCCTGGCCCCAGGAGTATTAAGGGCCCCAGCTCTAAAAAGGCTGCAGAAAAACGATAACATCATTTTTTTAAAGCTTATAATATTTACAAATTGAAAAACGAATGCAATTTGATGTAATAAAACAATGTTTGCATGTATTTAATGGCAACTTATGATGACAAAGTGATGAAAATACCGGTTCCACATATGAGCCGCGTTACTTTCGCTAGCGTTCCAGGGAAATACCGCGACAAAACATCGCGATTTTGTAAGTCCTCCAAGATCCGAGGGGCCCCTTTTGTCTCAGGCCCGTGGCCCCCGTTAAACTAAAGACTTCACTGCTCATCATCGGTTAAAGAAGCTAGAATATAAGTTATGCTGTGCATTGGATGTAATTTAAAATGTTTATTCAGTAAAAATAAATAATGAAACCATTGAAAAATAACTTAAAAGCTAAAATAAATAAATTTGCCACTTAAATAGTTTTTGAACATTTCTCGCGGAGTTCATTAACTCAGTGGGGATGAAAGATACCCTCGCATAACCGCTAAGTACTTCTAATTCTTGCCTAGATTATACGGGCATTATGAAAATAAGAACCCTTATTCTTCCGCAAACAGAAAAATTCATAGGCGCTAAGTCCGGCCGCCTCGACGGCCAACGGCTGATATCTTCGTTAGCTATTCATTATTCTCGAAATTGGCTGGAAAAATTTGCTGATAACTTCAGTGTTCTGAGGCGGCACCTCGTTTTGCTGAAAAAATATGTTTTCGAGTTCCATATTAGGGACAGATCATCAATAAGGGGTCCAAAGCCTACTAGTAAAAAGTGGCAAACTTTTACTAGTTAAACATACCTCGTGGGTTACTTGGAGGGTCGCTTGGCGCCTCGATACCCACTACCCTCCAGGTAACTTGCTTGCACTGCGGCCTCAGTTTAAACGACTATCAACGCGCAGCGGCGCAGAGCTAAACTAAATCTCTAACAGGTTGACTAGCGACGATGGTATCGCCATCTACATCTCGGACAGGTTTTGGTGAAATTACATTAGGTAACTTCTAATTCTCATTAAGGATATCTACCATACGATCGAAAAAAAAACGACGTCTAAGCCGGCTGGGGAATGGCGATTGAGGATAACTTTGGCGAAGTCAAGCTCTAGATGTCATTTACTTGGTCTGTATTCGGTCAGTTGGCCAAGAAGCTTGTATTTTTTTTCATGTTGGGTAAATTGATCTTTAAATGGTGTAGTTAAAAATTCAAGAAAACAAAAAAATATTTTTTTGTAAATAGATTTATGTGTCTGGAAAAGTTCTATCCTATTTTAATCTTTCTATAATTACTGTTAATTTTTGACAAGTTTTATGTCAACTTTTAGTTAATGACGTTTAGAAATTGACCTTTTCAAAATTATCATCGATTACCATTCCTAACAGCCGTCTTAGACGCCGTTTTTATTCGAACATACGCTAGATGTAAACTCGAAGCATTTAAACTACTAGAAGAAGAAGAAGGCTATTTAACGTTCTTAAAAAAGGTTTTACTGTGATTGATGGCTTCATTAGTCAGAAACGGTATTTAAATCTTGAGATTTTCTTTTAAAACACACGAGGCACGACAAAAAACAGCGGTTTCGAACAGGATTTGGAGGATTTAGCTTAAACGAACCCGCAGCGTGGCGCGTGTTGGGGCTTAGGTTTGGTCTGAAAAAAAAACAGCAGCGCGTATATAGACTCTGGTACGATGCGGAGTCTCCAATAAGCTTAAACTGTATGGATTTTTCATTACTTCCAGATCTAACGAGAATTTAACGGCTCGACTCGGTCGATAGCAGCTCGGCGTGTCACCGCGTTTTTCGTTCTTTTTCGCAAATCTAATTGAGAGCGATATTGGATGGACGCCCGACGAGGATTTTATCATAAAGAAAATATGAAGAAGAAAAAAACTTTTTTTCTCCTCTTTGTCTTGAGGCTTTATTATATGTTTAAGCTCTTGATAAGAGAGTTTGTTATTCAGTCAATGGACCATCCCATCGGTACAAACAATGGCGCAATTAGGGGGGTGGGCTAGGGGGGGCTTAGCCCCCCCCCCCAACCTCAAAATTAGCCCTCCCAGATGTTTGGTGCAATTCAATAAAACCACGTGATATAGTGCAATTATACCAGCAAAGTTGAGCAACAATTATTGTCAGGTTCTCATGGTTGATCACCAAGGTTATTGATATTAGTTTTAAGTTTTTGATATTGTTTTGAGTAAAAATGATACTTTTTTTTGGCGTACGTTTGACATTTTAGGTGAGGCACAAAAAGTAATTTTTACTCCAAATAGAACATGCATTTTTTTTCTAACGTCATAAATAATTTGTTAACCAATTTCCAAATAATAAATCTAAAAAATGTCCATAGATTAAGCGTATGTACAAGTTGGGCCAAATTGGACTCTTTTAACGGGTAACACCGTTTTCTAGAGAAGATAGATGAAAATTAATGTCGGTGTACTGAAGCTTAATTTTTATCAAACACATGACGGTAAACACAACTACAACTACAACCGCACATCGATATCTGTTACCGTTTCAAAATGTGCATTTTTAACAAATCGCTGTAACTTTTTTGATATGAAAAATTTTGTATTTTTATGAAAACATTTACAAAGCACCTTTTTACGTAGAATTTAATGATAGAAGTATAATTTTTTTTAAATTAATAATTTAAGAGTTATCAACAGAAAATTGGATTTTTTTACCTTGGACCCTGTATATTTTTAATTCATTGAAAAGAATTTAAAATTACCTTTCCAAAGATATAATATACTTGATATTTTGCTCTATTCCTCTTCGAGATAGATTTTAAAAAATCGTCCATTTTGAATAAGTACGCTTTGAACGGTGCCCACTGTTATACAAAAAAATTCTAGCTGTGAGCAGCAATTAAAACGGAAATAATATTTGCAATGAGATGCAGAAATTTATAAAAATTTACACATTTACATCAACTTACTTAAACACATTTAAACTATATCTAATAACAATAAATATAAATGATAAACCAAAACATGAAATTTTGCTACAGGTGTTCGACATGACCGTCTTCTGTAATGGACAGACGGGACCGTTTTTGAACATTTCTCGCGGAATTCATTAACTCAGTGGGGATGAAAGATACCCTCGCATAACCGCTAAGTACTTCTAATTCTTGCCTAGATTATACGGGCATTATGAAAATAAGAACCCTTAATCTTCCGCAAACAGAAAAATTCATAGGCGCTAAGTCCGGCGCACATAGGTCATTTTCGCCAATTTAAGCGGTAATAAATAATGCTTATAAAATTTAAATTATTTTTTAAAACAAAAATAATTTGTTTGGTAAGAAAATAAATAAATGCGTTGAATAATGATATTTTGTTTCATTTTATGCTTGTACAGGGTGTCTTACGAAATATATTATTTTTTTTCATTTTGTTATATCGAACTCAAACAAAAACTGTAGTTCCTTACTTTTTTGTAAGTGAATTTATTAGTATCTAGAAGGTTTACAGAAGATGTACTGTATTAGTAATTGAAAGTAAAAATTAGCTTGAACAATGAAAAAAGAACCTAAAAAATTTAACAAATTAAATAAATATGATAATAAACAATTTACTAGAGAAATGTATGTAACAATAATATTCAATCATCATTAATGATCATCATCATCCTGAATATTTTCATCATTTTGTCCTAACTCTGGGATGCCTGTAAAGTACGCCCTCGAAGTACCAACCTCTTTGATGAGTGGTTCCTTATATGACCGTGCTCCCACACATTTAAACAAAGAGTAATAATAATAATAATATAATTTTTAATAATTTTCACTATTTCATTATAATGTCTCTTCCATGTTGCCCTAAATTTAGCGTGTATTCAGAACAAATCGCAAACAGATGCATTTTTTTCTCTTCAAAGAATTGCCTTCACACCAAGCAGAAAAACAAGAGATTTTTCTTATTGACATGGTACCTAAAACAATATATATTTATTCTCTTGGCATCTTGGCAGCTAAATTTAGATAGATTAATCGGGATAAAAAGATTGTGAATACGAAAAAATGTTCTCTTGAAATAAATCTGTATAAATCCTGAATTATGAACCTTTTAAATACAAGGTTATGATAAAAACCTATGTTTTTCTTATTATTAAAACATTGCATCTTTCGCCAAGTCACAAGCTTTACACGGATATTATTTTTAATAATAAATCTTTTACCTTATGGTACACAACACAACACTTCTTTTTAAACTCACTTTCTATTCGTAACAATAAAATTCTAAACTTTATGAACTAATGACAGTAATTTTACAATACAAAATAATTCAAACAAACTTTGATATTGTCATTCTCGCTATGGCCACCTTTGTTAATATTAAAATATAATATTGCAGAATTCATTAACTCAGTGGGGATGAAAGATACCCTCGCATAACCGCTAAGTACTTCTAATTCTTGCCTAGATTATACGGGCATTATGAAAATAAGAACCCTTATTCTTCCGCAAACAGAAAAATTCATAGGCGCTAAGTCCGGAGGCCTCGACGGCCAACGGCTGATATCTTCGTTAGCTATTCATTATTCTCGAAATTGGCTGGAAAAATTTGCTGATAACTTCAGTGTTCTGAGGCGGTACCTCGTTTTGCTGAAAAAAATATGTTTTCGAGTTCCATATTAGGGACAGATCATCAATAAGGGGTCCAAAGCCTACTAGTAAAAAGTGGCAAACTTTTAAAAATTCTGTATTTCGAAGGGGACTATAACAAAATATTAAGTGTGCTATATTTTTGGAAAGGTAATTTTAAATTATTTTCAGTTAATTAAAAATATACAGGGTGTCTCAAACAAGAAATCAATTTTTCTGTTAATAACTCTTAAATTGTTAATTTAAAAAAAATTATACTTCATACCATTAAATTCTACGTAAAAAATGTACTTTAGAAATGTTTTCATAAAAATACCAAATTTTCCATAGCAAAAAGTTAGTTAGAGCGATTTGATAAAAATGAACATTTTTGGAAAACACCCCGTAACGGTAACAGATATCGATGTGCGGCTTTTACTATCATGTTTCTGATAAAAATTGACCTTTAAAGACCGACATTAGTTTTCACTTATCTCCTATACAATAGGGCGTTTCCCTTTAAAAGCGTCCAATTTAACCCACCCTGTATAAGTATAAGTGCAAGTATTTTAACTGGTAGTATAGTTTAACCCCAGAAACACGCCTGAGGTTTTTTCATGAAAAAGCTTTTTTTTAAAATTCGAAATTTTTTGAAAATATTTTCGAAATTTTTTTAGTTTTTGGTTAAAAACATAATTTCTTGATAATAGGGCAACATAGATATTAGATTAAATTTACAAGAATAAAAATCCAGAAATGATCCAGTGGTTCTTAAAATTTTAGCACATTTTTTATGGAAAATTTCAAAGTAAAATAACTCCGTTATTTTTGACTTATTTGAAAGACGATAAAGAGAAAATATGTTTTTTTTATCGAGATCTATCACCCCTTAAAATACTTGCACTTATTTCTGGGACACCCTGTATAACTTTAGAAGTCTCAGGGCTTGAGCCCCCCCAAAAGTCGGTGTCTGGTTGCGCCCCTGGGTACAAATACAAGTTTAAGTATAGGCTCAATGAGATTTGTTGCTTTTAATGATTGTCTTGGAGGAATCATCTAAACTAGCGATGGGAACTATCGAATGAATTAGACTATCGAATGGTTAATGAATGAATGATTTCAACTATCGAATGGTTTTATTCGAATAAAATCATTCATTCATTTGTATACTAAAGCATATGTGACAACCTCGCCGTGCGACTAAATGGTTATCGTTGAGCCACGTCTATCGAATGCTTTTGATAAATGAAATTTAGTATTCGTTTGATTTTTGTATGCGTCAGGTCATTATTAGTTCTTCCAAATTTTTATAACTTCGCCGTATAAATACTGTGGTATTTTTGCGTTTATTAAAATAGTTAAAATACTAAAATAGTAGTTATTTTTTAATTTTATTTATTGACGATTATGTGCATGTGCAGGTGGTCAAAATTTTTCCGAAAATTTGTGTGGTTTTCCGTAGTCCGATCTTTCAATTATTTAATTTTATATGGTATATGGTCTATTTTTTAATGGGAAATTTTGAGAAGTAGCAATTTTTAAGAGAGATGAGATGAACTTACAATTAATTTTAAAAATACATATTTGTGTTTTAGATGTTTTAATAATATGAATTAGTTGAACTTAATAATCATATTTAAGTAATGTGGTTAAGTAAATGGTTATCGAACTCAAACTATGGGATGAGAAAATTAAAATGAAAGTTTTACACGTGCCAATTTTAAAAAAAAGTTAACGATGTTTGTATTTTGTTTATGCTAATTCTCTTACATGTAGTTTTTTGCGAAGAAATATTTCATTTATTTTTTAAAGTAAATGCCAGTAAAAGTAAATATAATTTTTAAATAGAAATATAAAGCACCTAATATAAATAATTTTGATTTCTAATTTTTTATTTATATTTTCGTTCCATTACACTGCATGCTTAGAAAATTAATAAATGTTTATATTTCATGATTTTAAAATTTGTTGTTAATATAATAAATTATTATTATTTAATAAACCAACGTTGCCAAAAATTTAGAGACTATATTATTTTTAAATAGGATCTAATATAAATAATTTTGACATCTAATTTGTTGTTTATATTTTGCTACTACTTAAAAAAATATTTATATTAAATCATTTTAAATTTTGTTGTTAATAGGTATAACAAATTATTACTGTTATTATTATTTATTAAACCAGTCTTTGCTTAAAAACATTAAAAATCATTTTCTTACATCCAAAATAACAAGTATTATTGCAGTGTAACAACAGAATATTAATAAAAAATGCAGAATATATAGACATACTATCCCTAACTAACTAAAGCCAAACAATAATATTCTTTGCTAATATCAACTAATACCAAAATATGGCAACAGCGCCCTTCATAATATATTTTCTGTGTAAATACTAGCACCTCAATAAAAAAAATAATGTGTCCTTATCTATATCTGACTCCGCAAAAAATCAAAGATGCCGGCTTCTTTCATAGCATTGCCACCGACCGCTGTCGGGTTTCTCGGAAAGAAACGCGACAACTAAAATTCAGTTAATATTTTATTATAATCGATCCTGACGAATAAATGAATTTCATAAATGAATGAATTTTATAAATGAATAGTTTTTGCTGCCGAATTACTAGAATACAATATTTCAAGGCAGATGACGGATCTGTTCGATAATTTTCATTCGAATAGTTTCCAACGAATGTTTTTTTACTAACTATCGAATTATTCAAATGAATTGCAACTATCGAATGTTTCGATAGTATTCATTCGATACTTTCCACTACTAATCTAAACTGATAAGTGTACTTTTCCACTAATTGCGAGGTTCCGAATGAAGCTTAAAGATTCATTCAGAACCTCGTAATTAGTGGAACAAATTAGTGGTTTCAATTAGCGTAGAAGTTTGTTCCTCTAATTTGAATGTAAGCATTCAGAACGTCAAAATTAGTGGTAGGAATTTTCAATTAGTGGAAAAAGTTAACAAACTCTTGACTTTTCCACTAGGTAATTATACTATAAAATATTATACTAAAATTTGCGGGGAATGTCATTTTGGACTTTGATTATCATCCGTCAAGAGAAAATGTTGTTAGAAACCAAAAGTTTATTGTTTTATAAGCTAAATATTAAGCTTTCTCTATGTATTCAATTGATTACTGCAAGCTGTTCCTATGACATTTTATTAATTTTAATTGTGGTTTTTAGACATTGAGAATGATGGTAAACTAAAAAGTATAAAGTGTAATTGAAACCACTAATTTATTCCACTAATTGCGAGGTTCTGAATGAAGCTTTAGTCTTTTTATATTATTTGGAACGTTTGAAATTGTTTAAAAAAATATTTGAGGCGTTTGAATGAAAACAGCATGTTCTATTCGGGGTAAAATTGACTTTTTTTGCTTCGCCTGTAATGTCAAATGCACAGCCTCGCTACAAGAAGTGTCATTTTTATTCCTAATAAAACAATATACTATTATTTATAGCATTTTATTATTTTTAATCAATTAAAAATAATTTTTAGTGGGCAGTAAACCTAAATAAACACCCTCGAGTCTCTTTACTATGCAATAAATTTTCTTTTTTGTTTGCTCCAAGGGAAATAAAATGAAAATAAGCTCACAATTATAGCGGATCGCTTCTAATATTCACGTGGCCAATCAAACCGACGGCGACGGCAAAGATGGAAACACAAAGCGGCGCAATTAAGTTATAATTAAATTTAATCGCGATTTTATATAAACTGTTTCCATTTAGTTTATAGATCTTTCGACCTATAATTGGGCCGTAAATTTGCCCCGTCACCCATTAACTGCCATTGTAAAGTGTTAATATAAGATCGGGGGGCAATTATCCTTAAGTATTATTTTGCCATTAATGTGACGATGGTTACTCTTGGATGAAGAGAAATGTCTAATATTAAACAGCTAGAACGTTTAAATATTGTTTTTTCCATAGCAACTGTTAAAATTGCCTTATATCTATCAAAAATAGTAGATAAAATAGAATTTTAACCGCAAGGGTAGATTAAATGATACTTTAACAGCGGGGATAGGTTAAAAGCTTTATTTCTTCTCACACGTTTTTTATATATATAAACGGAATTTGGTTTAAGTATTTAATACTCATTTCCAACTACAGCCTATTGCTGCCTTCCTGTTACCCTACGCCACACATCTCGATTTAGAGCGTCATCAGCTTCTAGGTTACGAGCTTCCATTGCTTCCGTAACCGTTCCGTTCCAGTATTTTCTAGGTCTACCTCTCTTTCTTCTGCCCTGGGGAGCCCATTGAAAAACTCGTTTTGGCCACCAACAAACTCGTTCTCCGGCATACGCAGAACATGTCCAAACCATTTTAAGCTGGATTTTTCGATTCGATCTAGTACTGTTTCCTCCGATGCATTCATGATACGCCTGACCTCGATGTTTGTCTTTTTTTCCATCCTAGATATACCTGCACTTCTTCTAAGAACTGACTCCACCAATGTTCTTCCAAGTCTCTTTTTAGTTGTTGCAGACACGTTTCGGTCCCACCAGAGGCTGTTAAGACATCCAATAACTTGTTTGCTCTTCTGAATTCGGGTTTGTATTTCTACTTTGCCCAAACCCTCGTTGTTGATAGTGGCACCCAGGTATTTAAATTTGTCTACTTGTTGAATCGGGACGTTATCATTAATGAAGACTTCAAAACAAGCGTTGGAATTGACAGCTAAGTATTCGGTCTTCTTTAGAGTAACCTGAAGTCCCCATTTGTTGTATTCTTGATAAAGCCTCTTAGTCATGAACTCTAGATCGTATGAGTCCTGCGCAATCACGACCTGATCGTCTGCAAAGCTCAGGGTAAATAGTGTGTTGTCCCCAATAGGTATTCCCATACCTTGACATTTTGTCTTCCATTCCCTTAGGGCTACTTCGACGTAAGCGTTGAAGATCAGAGGAGATAAGCTGCATCCTTGTCGCAACCCTTTTGTGGTGTTAATTGGATTAGATAGCCTGTGTCATAACTTAACGTACGATTCATTTTCTTTATATAGCTCTTTTATTATCTTAAGCAAAGGTCTATCTACTTCTAAGATATTCAAGACTTCCCATATCTTGCTGCGGGGAATAGAGTCGTACGCTTGCTCAAAATCAATAAATGCTAGATGGACTTCTTGATCTACTGCTATCTTTTTTCCATCACCTGCTGCAGGACAAAAAGGTTATTTGTGCAAGATTTCCCCGGTGTGAATCCGCTTTGGTCTTCCGAGATTTTGTCACCAATACTGTCCCTGAGCCTACCCTGTAACACCTTTCCAAAAAGTCTGTTGACCGAACTGTTAATGCTTAGGCCTCTATAACAAGTGGGGTCGTTACGATTTCCCTTTTTAAAGATGGACACTATGTGAGCCACTCGCCATTCTCGGGGTAGTTTACTTTGCAGGCAGCATTGGTTAAATAGCTCTGCCAGACGCCAGCGTAGTCTTTGGGTTCCACACTTTAACAATTCGGCTACAATATTACCAGGACCTGGTGACCGTCCATTTTTCATTCTTTTGAAACTTTGATGTACTTCTCTTTCGCTTATCATTAAAATGCCTGCAAGGTTGTTCTCATGTTCTACTGCTTGAAATTCTGGTCGGTTTTCTGTCAGTAATTCTGCATAGTAGTTGCATTTTTCTATATCCATTCTATTCAAGAGCTTGTCCGTTTGATTGGTTTTCATTTGTCGGATTGTTCTCCATACCTCAGTACTCCGTGCGCGCCCTATTAGGCTTTCCACTTGCTGACACCTTCTTTCCCAATTATCTGTTTTTCCTACCTTAATGGCGGCTCGTACCTCTCTATTTTTTTGCTTGTAATGACTCCAGTTAGTATCTGTTCGGTCTGAGAGCCATCTTTGATAGAATTTTTGTTTGTCATTGATTAAGGCCTTTATGCTGTCAGTTATCCAAGCTGGTTTATATTTTTTTTTCCTGCATGTTCTGTTGACCTAAAACTTCGAAAGCTACTTTTTTAATTAGGGTTTTTAGGTTGGTATACTCTAGTTCTACATCGTTACAGGCTTTCACTTCCTTTAGGGCTACATCTAATCTTCTCTGGTACAACCAATTAATACTGGCATCGTGTAGTAAATGAAGCTTGTACTTAATACGCTCAGATTCTTCAATTTCCAGTCCTTGTGATGTTGTGTATTCTATAGTTTTGGCTCTGCTCTGGAAAGGTACTACTAATTCTGCAACAACCAGACGGTGGTCGGATCCACAATTTGCTCCTCTCTTAACTCTGCAGTCGTTGAATTTGAGTTTCGATATTTGTTTAGCAATCATATAATCAATTATAGATTTTTGTTGCAGAGAGGACCTTTCTTGGGTGTATCGATGAATCAATTTGTGTGGGAAGAAGCCGTTAAGTATACGTAGACAATTCAGTTCGCAAAAGTCAATTAACCTCTCTCCAGAATCATTAAGGACGTTCTCACCGTGTTTTCCAACCACTTTACTATCTTCTTTCTTACCAATTCTTGCGTTAAGGTCTAATGGTAATTTGGTATTAAGACTTCCTGGCTCGGTTTTATTCGCACGTTTTTTATTGCACGTTTCGTTCGCACGTTTTTTAATTGTTTAAATTATACGAATATTCTCTTTGATTATAATTGGTTTGAAATAAATATGGCAGTGTCCTCCAATCAAAATGCGAGTTACTAACTCTAAATTCTAATTCTGAGCTGGCAAATGAGCTAGATGCTTTACCTAGACCGTTATTCAGATTAAAAAACTATTTTTTACGTGTAAAAAATAGTTTTTTAATTTATTACTTTTTCGACATTTCAAACTACGCTTTTTCAAACATGTTCTCTTTACACGAGGAAAAACTTTTTTATTATTGACATTTTGAGAAAAAGTTGAATTTTTTCAACCATACTCATTTTTTACCAGAAAAAAGCCCTTTGATTTTTAGGACTTCATCTAGAAAAAAGTCAACCATATTATCATTTTTTTTTTAAATTTTCTCTACAACGGTATGGAATTTTGGAAAAGTATAAATAGCATTAACCACTTTAGAAGAAGCAAATTTTTTTATGAAGAATGCATTTTTCTCAAAATATCAATAATAAAAAAGTTTTTCCTCGTGTAAAAACAATCCAGGGACATACTGTAGAATAAGGTTTGTTTATTTATGTTATATGTTATATGTTTGAGGTTTTTACACACAGAAACTTAAAATTTATTTAAAAGAGTTTTGTAACAAGACATAAATCCTTAGTTTAATTTTTAAACCATTTGAATCCTAACATCAAAGCATTACTATATTGAATACAATTCATATTGAAACAATTTTTGAATTTACACCATAGGTAACGTAAAATACGTCCCCTTCATTGCTTGATTCAAAGTTATCAATCAACCTGTTAAATTTAATAACCTTGGAATTATCTCCATCTAATCCGCAAAAGAGACCTTATAACACTATGCTAAAATTCCTTCGATCAATGCTTTTTACGCATACCCATTAAATATCCCGATTTTACAGCCGCCTGTCGTAAATTTTAATGCTACGTCTTTACGATTTTGAGCTTTATATTTACACCACCCTTACCTATGTTCTAAGGGTTGTTACCAATTTTTAATGTACTTCCTTGATGCCCGAACCTATTCCATATCGATCTTTGGGCGTCTTGGTTATTTCTTCCTTTTTCATAATCGTAAAACTCCTTCCTAGTTTTAATAGTCAAATTAAAGTATTTTTATGGTGTGTGGTCGTGTGGTGTAAACGAAATAAAGATAAAAGTATCGTTCGGTATATAGGTTATTGTATAGTTTGCTATAAAATTTTTCCCGGAAACAAGCAAGTATATAGGAGTCTCTCGTTTTACGCGGCATATTTATACGTGATTTCGCTTATACGCGTTTGTATTTTTGAGACCAGTGACTTAGTTTACGCGGGTCGCTTATACGCGGTTTTATTAATGCTCTATTAGATATCAACAGTAACATTCGATAAGAAACATACATACATACATACTGCCATTACTCGCTGACGAGTATTCGACACGCATCAGAAGATGGTCACGCAAGGCGTTTTCTTTCATGAGCTTTTCTGTGACTGAAAAGCCCGATACGTGATGTTATCTGCCTACCGCACTCCAGACATTCAAAAATCTCATTGCTTTGTTGCCTCTTTACTTTTTGGTTGTCGCTCTTAACTGAGTTTACAATTCTTCTCCATTGAGTTCTATTGTGAGCTTCTTCTTCCCACTCATTCTGCATGCTAATCCCGCTATTAAGGTAGGACAAACGGATATGTGGGAAAGAAGATGTCAGCAAGTGAAAAGTCTACTAGGGGGCGCACGGAGTACTGAGGTCTGGCGAACAATCCGCCAAATGAAAACCAATCAAACGGACAAGCTCTTGAATAAAATTGATATAGAAAACAGCAGGTGATAGAAAAAAAGATAGCAGTAGATCAAGAAGTCCATCTAGCGTTTATTGATTTGGAGAAAGCGTACGACTCTATTCCTCGCAACAAGATATGGGAAGCCTTGAATATTTTAGAAGTAGATAGACCCCTACTTAAGATAATAAAGGAGCTCTATAAAGAAAATAAAGCGTACGTTAAGATAGAACACAGGCTATCCAATCCAATAAATACCACAAAAGGGTTGCGACAAGGATGCAGCTTATCACCTCTAATCTTCAATGCTTACGTTGAAGTAGCCCTTAGGGAATGGAAGAGGAGATGCCAAGGCATGGGAATACCCATTGGGGAAGATACACTGTTTACTCTGAGCTTTGCAGACGATCAGGTCGTGATTGCGCAGGACTCTTTCGATCTGGAGTTCATGACTAAGAGGCTTTACCAAGAATATAACAAATGGGGACTTCAGGTTAGTCTAAAAATGACAGAATACTTAGCTGTCAATTCCAACGCTTGTTTTGTAGTCTTCATAGATGATAACGTCCAGATTCAACAAGTAGACAAATTTAAATACCTGGGTGCTACTATCAACAACGACGGTTTGGGCAAAGAAGAAATTCAAACCCGAATTCAGAAGAGCAAACAAGTTATTGGTTGTCTTAATAGCCTCTGGTGGGACCGAAACTTGTCTGCAACAACTAAAAAGAGACTTGGACGAACATTGGTGGAGTCAGTTCTTTGCTATGGTTCAGAGCTATGGTCTTTGAGTGCAGATACGAAGCGCAAAATCCAAGTTGTTGAAATGGACTATCTTAGAAGGAGCGCTAGGATGGAAAAAAAGACAAACATCGAGGTCAGGCGTATCATGAATGCATCGGAGGAGACAGTGCTAGATCGAATTGCAAAATCCAGCTTAAAGTGGTTTGGACATGTTCTACGTATGCCGGAGAAGAGGTGGTCAAGAAAAGTTTTTCAATGGACTCCCCAGGGTAGAAGAAAGAGAGGCAGACCTAGAAAATCCTGGAACGGAACGGTTAAGGAAGCAATGGAAGCTCGTAACCTAGAAGCTGATGACGCACTAAATCGAGACGTGTGACGTAGGGTAACGGGAAGGCAGCAATAGGCTGTAGCTGAAAAAAGTATCAAATACTTATCATTATATATATATATAAATCCCGTTATATATATATATATATATATATATATATATATATATATATATAAACAGGATTTATATATATATATATATATATATATATATATATATATATATATATATATAAACTAAACCGAGGTAATTGAGTTCCGCTACATATTCCAATAGTTCTTCTCCGATTTTTATAACATTGTTGTGATATTCTGGGGGAGAGCACATGATTTTAGTTTTATCGATGTTCAGCTTAAGTCCCAAAGCCTCGTATGCCCAGGTATATGTGTTCAACATTTCTTTCAATTGCTGTAACGTATTTGCAACTAGAGCACAGTCATCAGCGTATTGGAGTTCTGATGTGATGAATTTTGTACGTGTTTTTGCCTTGAGTCTTTTTATGTTAAACAGACCGCCGTCGTATCTGTATCTAATGCCCAATCCTCTCTCCTGCAGTTTGCTGTCCACTATAATGGAGAGCGCTGCCATGAATATGTTAAATAGGAGAGGCGCTAAGACACATCCCTGCCTAACTCCTGTATTTGTTAGGAATGGATCGCTCAGTGATCCATAATGTGACACTCTGGACTTGTTGTTATTATGGAGGCTTTTACATACTGAACTTTTTCATAATTGCCCAAAGTGCATCTCTGTTCACAGAGTCGAAGGCGTTTGTTAGGTCGATAAACGCAACGTAAAGTTTAGACTGTTGCTCTTTTACTTTTTCCTGTAGTTGGCGGATGGAGAATATGGAATCGACGGTGCCGCGGTTAGTGCGTAAACCCGTTTGCGATTCGGGGAGGATTTTTTCTATATGTGGGTGCAGGCGCACAGTGGGGTATTTGACACTGATAGTTGATCGAAATTTTTTTATGTAGACCTTATATAAATGATTGCTATTTTCAATTAAAGAGGAAATAATATGAACAAAATAAAGGATAATTCGTCGATTCTAAAAAAGAAAGAAAAATCACTGTTCCAGTGTTTCCACGGTCAGTTCCACTAATGCCAGTAGTAATATCGCAACTAATACTACTAATGCTACGACTGATCCGCGACCAATGCCCATACCACTAAAGCCGCTACTAATGTCAAATTGTGCTATGCTGCTAATGGCACTAATGCGATCGCTTTGTAAACAACAATGCCATCGAGGTTTATACCTCGCATTAGTATATCACTGATTTGCAAATTAGAGGAAACCAAGAATGTTTTCTGATTTTATCAGCAAAGTCGCAAAAAGTCGCAGTATTTTACTTTACTGTATGAAACTCCAATGTTTACTAAGTAAAACGTATATAGACAATATGCTGAATTCTTCGAAATGCGAAACTAAATCTCTAAGTATAATAAAAATGAACAAGAAAGAAATAGTGAGTGAATTTATCATTTATCTTTTTTTGGGAAACCTTAAACACATTTGCTTTTTCGAATTTCGATCACTTTTTCATACTAATACTCCACCGTGAGGCGGTTTGACATAATTTTTGCAAGGCATTTTGTCCAACTTTGCAGACACCCGTCCAATCGAAAACGTCCAAAAAAGACAAAACATTATTCCAATTATTTCAAAAATTTATTTGGATTGGTGTTAATTAAGAAGTTACAACTGTTAAGATCTTTAAGTATTATGGAATTATTTAATTAATTTTAGAACGAAAGGAAAACAAGTAAATTAATTACACTTGACACGACAGATATTCGTAAATTAATTAATGGAACTTGTTTAAGAGTTATTCCGTCCTATGTAGAACAGCCGGTATTCTCAAGGATAGAACACTTATTGTTATACGGAGTGCCCTTGAAAGTTCCGTACAAACCCACTAAAAAGCCGTTCGATCGAATAAAAAAACGATGTCATAGTAACCCCTGAAATTTCTATTTTCTTTATACGTATGTCAATTTGTCCTATTTCTAATTTTTTTTCGAACAAATTGACATACGTATAAAGGTATGTCAATTTGAAGAAAACAACCCCAATATGAAAGCACTCAACACAATACCTCAGTATAACAGACTCGATGTATTAGATATCCCAATAACAGAACAGGAAATAAAAGGCTTCATAAAAAACCTTAAAAACAACAAATCAGCTGGCTGTGACGCGATTCCGGCGGTAATCTATGAGTGTGCAAGTAAAGAACTTATTGGTCATCTTAAGGCTCTCTTCGATGTCATATGGGAAACCGGAGAGGTATCTCAGGACTTTTGCAACGCGAATATAGTGAATATATTTAAGAACAAAGGAAGTGCATCAGACTGCGGAAACTACCGAGGAATTTTACTACTGACTATCGGAGGAAAAATTCTTGCAAAAATTATGTCAAACCGACTGAATCCACATATAGAAAAAAATCCTCCCAGAATCGCAAACGGGTTTTCGCACCAACCGCGACACCGTCGCCATCGATTTCATATTCTCCATCCGCCAACTACAGGAAAAAGTGAAAGAGCAGCAGTCTAAACTTCATGTTGCATTCATTGACCTAACAAAAGCCTTCGACTCTGTGAACAGAGATGCACTTTGGGCAATTATGAAAAAGTTCGGAGTACCCAACAAATTTCTTTACAGTGTGTAAAAGCCTCCTTAACTCAGTGATCCATAATGTGACACTCTGGACTTGTTGTTATTATGGAGGCTTTTACATACTGAACTTTTTCATAATTGCCCAAAGTGCATCTCTGTTCACAGAGTCGAAGGCGTTTGTTAGGTCGATAAACGCAACGTAAAGTTTAGACTGCCGCTCTTTTACTTTTTCCTGTAGTTGGCGGATGGAGAATATGGAATCGACGGTGCCGCGGTTAGTGCGAAAACCCGTTTGCGATTCGGGGAGGATTTTTTCTATATGTAGGTGCAGGCGCACAGTGGGGTATTTGACACTGATAGTTGATCGAAATTTTTTTATGTAGACCTTATATAAATGATTGCTATTTTCAATTAAAGAGGAAATAATATGAACAAAATAAAGGATAATTCGTCGATTCTAAAAAAAGAAAGAAAAATTACTGTTCCAGTGTTTCCACGGTCAGTTCCACTAATGCCAGTAGTAATATCGCAACTAATACTACTAATGCTACGACTGATCCGCGACCAATGCCCATACCACTAAAGCCGCTACTAATGTCAAATTGTGCTATGCTGCTAATGGCACTAATGCGATCGCTTTGTAAACAACAATGCCATCGAGGTTTATACCTCGCATTAGTATATCACTGATTTGCAAATTAGAGGAAACCAAGAATGTTTTTCTGATTTTATCAGCAAAGTCGCAAAAAGTCGCAGTATTTTACTTTACTGTATGAAACTCCAATGTTTACTAAGTAAAACGTATATAGACAATATGCTGAATTCTTCGAAATGCGAAACTAAATCTCTAAGTATAATAAAAATGAACAAGAAAGAAATAGTGAGTGAATTTATCATTTATCTTTTTTTGGGAAACCTCAAACACATTTGCTTTTTCGAATTTCGATCACCTTTTTCATGCTAATACTCCACCGTGAGGCGGTTTGACATAATTTTTGCAAGGCATTTTGTCCAACTTTGCAGACACCCGTCCAATCGAAAACGTCCAAAAAAGACAAAACATTATTCCAATTATTTGAAAAATTTATCTGGATTGGTGTTAATTAAGAAGTTACAACTTTTAAGATCTTTAAGTATTATGGAATTATTTAATTAATTTTAGAACGAAAGGAAAACAAGTAAATTAATTACACTTGACACGACAGATATTCGTAAATTAATTAATGGAACTTGTTTAAGAGTTATTCCGTCCTATGTAGGACAGCCGGTATTCTCAAGGATAGAACACTTATTGTTATACGGAGTGCCCTTGAAAGTTCCGTACAAACCCACTAAAAAACCGTTCGATCGAATAAAAAAACGATGTCATAGTAACCCCTGAAATATCTATTTTCTTTATACGTATGTCAATTTGTCCTATTTCTAATTTTTTTTCGAACAAATTGACATACGTATAATGTAATGTCAATTTGAAGAAAACAACCCCAATATGGAAGCACTCAACACAATACCTCAGTATAACAGCCTCGATGTATTAGATATCCCAATAACAGAACAGGAAATAAAAGGCTTCATAAAACACTTTAAAAACAACAAATCATCTGGCTGTGACGCGATTCCGGCGGTAATCTATAAGTGTGCAAGTAAAGAACTTATTAGTCATCTTAAGGCTCTCTTCGATGTCATATGGGAAAGCGGAGAGGTACCTCAGGACTTTTGCAACGCGAATATAGTGAATATATTTAAGAACAAAGTGCATCAGACTGCGGAAACTACCGATGAATTTCACTACTGGCTATCGGAGGAAAAATTCTTGTTAAAATTATGTCAAACCGCCTGCATCCACATATAGAAAAAATCCTCTCAAAATCGCAAATGGGTTTTCGCACCAACCGCGACACCGTCGCCATCGATTCCATATTCTCCATCCGCCATCTACAGGAAAAAGTGAAAGAGCAGCAGTCTAAACTTCATGTTGCATTCATTGACCTAACAAAAGCCTTCGACTCTGTGAACAGAGATGCACTTTGGGCAATTATGAAAAAGTTCGGAGTACCCAACAAATTTCTTACAGTGTGTAAAAGCCTCCTTAACAACAAGTCAAAAGTGTCACATCATGGATCACTGAGCGATCCCTTCCTAACAAACCCAGGAGTTAGGCAGGGATGTGTCTCTTAGCGCCTCTCCTATTCAACATATTCATGGCAGCGCTCTCCATTGATATGAAATATACAGGGTGTTTCAAAACAAATGCGAAAAACTTCAGGGGGCGATTCCTTGTTCAAAATAAAGGGTAGTTTGCTTCATGAACGTTGGGTCAAAAGTCAACCATTAGGGAGATATCGCGGTACAAAGATGGCGGAAAAATAATGTTTTTATTTTTTATCTTGAAAACGAAAAGAGATAGACTAATAAAATTTTATGGAAGCATTACTGTTATGAAAACACACTTTTTGGTAATTTTTTCACTTTTTTAAAATGAGTGGAAGGAGCTGAAATAAACTACCCCTATCATTCTTGTTAACGAAATTTAAAGAAAAATCTTATCAAACACATGCAAAAAAATTAATTTGGATAGTTTAGTTTGTTTAGAAACATTTTTATCTCTTGTATTTTTTTGATAAAACTCACCGATTTGAAATTAAAAAATAAAATGTAAAGAATTACATGTCAGGACAAATAACATATTCTGATAAAGAATCTAGTGGGCTGCTGTAATTTTTTTAGGAAAAAATCTAGTCGGCCGCTGTTACTTTTTAGGATGTTCCGAATATTATTTTATTTGACATTACTCTGCTGCAATACGTTATTATCTAGATGATTATTATTATCGTTATTATCACTAGATTCTTAATCTAAAAATGTTCTTTGTCCTGACATGTAATGCTTTACATTTTATTTTTTAATTTCAAATCGATGAGTTTTATCAAAAGAACACAAGAGATAAAAAAGTTTCTAAACAAACTAAACTATCCAAATTAATTTTCTCGCATGTGTTTGATAAGATTTTTCTTTAAATTTCGTTAACAAGAATGATAGGGGTAGTTTATTTCAACCCCTTCCACTCATTTTAAAAAAGTAAAAAAATTACCAGAAAGTGTGTTTTCATAACAGTAATGCTTCCATAAAATTTCATTAGTCTATCTCTTTTTGTTTTCAAGATAAAAAATAAAACATTATTTTTCCGCCATCTTTGTACCGCGATATCTCCCTAATGGTTGACTTTTGACCCAACGTTTATAAAGCAAACTACCCTTTATTTTGAACAAGGAATCACCCCCTAAAGTTTTTCGCATTTGTTTTGAAGCACCCTGTATAATGTTATTTATTTATAACTCTAATGTTTCTTCTTTTTTGTATAAAAGACACTGTCAGTCCAGGAAGATTAGTTTATTTTAGAGTTATACATGTCTATTTGAAAAAGCGATAACGTCTGTTGAAATTATAGAACTTTAAACCGGATTCCAGACCAAAACCGTAAATTTCTAGTGTTTCCGTACCAACCGCATGCACGTCAAGTCCCCCGACGAATAAAAAAACCCTATAAAAACGCGATTCCGCGATTTGTAACGTGATAAGTCGAAATTGATAGCGGTTAGCTCGGCAAAAGCTTAATTTTTCATGACGTTCGCGGCTTATATATCTTCTTTTCGCTGTGAAAATGTTCTCTAATAGAAATAGAGCAAAAATAAGGAGCGTTTATAAGCCTCTATCTCGACATATCTACTGGAAGTAAAAATTTATCGGTATAACAGGTTGCTAGATAAAGTTAAAGAAGATTTAGAAGAAATTTAGTTCTTTAAAAAATTAAGTTTACACTGTTTGTTGCTCTTTCTTCGTTAAGTAAGTAAACAAGAGTAGCTAAATATGTAAGGTAGGCTATACCATAATTGGAAATTATTGAGTAAGCTGAAAATGATGATGATGATATAACATTTACAGTAAAATTTAGCAAAATAAAAACACTAAATCACCACAATACACCAAAACACTTTTACTTTTACACTGGACGCGCGTTTCTTTAACCATGTTAGCATCATCAGCAGATGATTATAAACTAAAGTACAATCTACAAGTTGAGCGTTTATATACTCGCCCAGTGGACACCGAGTGGGCGTGGTAAAATCTACCCAACCGAGTCAGAGCCCACTGAGCGTAACAGTTAGATTTTCGCCACTAGAGTAGTAGGAACAAAGAACTTGAAGGAATTGGACCGTTGTCTCTGTTCATACTATCTTTACATTTATTAATTCTGATGCTTTCGGCGTAAATTTACGCATGGAATTGAGAACAACGACAGATTACCATTTCTAGATGTATTAGTTATTAGAAATACTAATAATTGCCTGGAATTTGATATCTATAGGAAAAATACGACCACACGCAGATATATTCCTTATGAATCACATCATAGTGTTGAACATAAAATGGCTAGTTTAAATTTCTTAGTTCATAGATTATTTAGTTTCCTACTTTCCAACGAAAGATATGAAATAGAAAGAGATTACATTAGGAATGTAGCTGAGTGTAATGAATATCCTCCTTCACTAGTTGATAAATTAATTAGAAAACGTAGGTATAGGTTAATGATTTCTGAAAATTCGACTTTTCAAGTGGAGAAAGATACGTCTAAATATTTTTCGATACCGTTTGATAGAGAGTTATCCCGTGGTCTAAAAGGAATTTTTAAGAATGTCAATTATAAACTTGTGTATAGTGCTATTAATAAATTACAACAATTATTAGGTAATCCAAAGGATAAAACACCTCCACTGGAAGGGTCGGGTATTTATGAAATCTCTTGTAAAGATTGTAATCAGAAATATGTTGGCCAAACTAGAAGATCAATATTAACTAGATTTAAAGAACATTTAGCTCAGATAAGATATGGTATATAGACCAGATAAATCTTGCGTTGCCGAACATATTGTTGATAAAGAACATTGTATAGATCTTAATAATTTAAAATTAATTACAAGTCTCAAATTACAGGCAATTAGATGCATATGAAAGCATCAGAATTAATAAATGTAAAGATAGTATGAACAGAGGCAACGGTCCAATTCCTTCAAGTTCTTTGTTCCTACTACACTAGTGGCGAAAATCTAACTGTTACGTTTAGTGGGCTCTGACTCGGTTGGCTAGATTTTGCCACGCCCACTCGGTGGCTACTGTATAATATAAGCGAGTATATAAACGTTCAACTTGTAGATTGTACTTTAGTTTATAATCATCTGCTGATGATGCTAACATGGTTAGCGAAACGCGCGCACAGTGTAAAAGTAAAAGTGTTTTGGTGTATTGTGGTGATTTAGTGTTTTTATTTTGCTGTGTAACACCAAAGGTTCCAACCCTCAACTGTAATAGTAAAATTTACTCTAAATAAAATATTAATCAACTTTTTATTTACATCCTCCTACAGAGTCCTTCCTTTATCCAGTTTTATACACAAGTATTTTTTTTAAATTAAAGTGTTCCGCTATTGAATATATTATTTTAATTTTGTGCAAGCTTGGTCAATTGTTACTCATCAGATATTAATAAAGTTTTTCTAATACATATATAAAGATAATGAAGCACATTAATATTCTGACGAATTTTTGTTTGAAATGTTATATAGGTATATCATAATTGATAGATTGACTGATTGCACCCACATAGAGTTTATATTACCAGGCCATAACTTAATTATCTTATATTAATGCTATACCTAAAGAATTCCTGCGCTATTGGAAAATTTTGAATATAGGAAATAGATATGTTAATAAAATACCGAATGATAAAAAAGACGGCTGGGAATGACAATCGATAATAATAATTGTTGTTACTGAAAATTGACATAAAACTTGTCAAAAATTAACACTAATTATAGAAAGATTGCAAAAGGATAGAACGTTTGTGGACACAAATATATTTAAAAGACATTTTTTTTTCTGGAATTTTAAACTACACCATTTAAAAATATTTTTTTTCCATCAGCAACTGTTAAAATTGCAATAGTACTTTAACCGCAAGGGTAGATTAAATGATACTTTAACAGCGAGGATAGGTTAAAAACTTCATTTCTTCTTGCACGTTTTTTAATTGCTTCCATTTTTCAAAATGTTTGTATTCCTTTTCGTAAGTTATTCGGGATTTAAATGGAAGTAGTTTGGATATGGCGTTTGTCGCCTTAGCCTGAATATCTGTTGGTAATTTACTTATTTCGTTTTGAGCCATTTCTGGCTCCAATTCAATCAGCAATCGACACGAAAGAGAATTAAAAAATATTGACTCAAAACTGACAACTAAAGAGACAGTTTTATTTATTTGTCAAATTACATAGAAATCAACGCCAACCCGGCACAATATTTTTTCTACTCGTAATAAATTCCTAGAAATAATAATTTCTGAATATTTTTTAAAACGTAATTCGCTATGGAACTTCCCCTAGGAGATGCAAGCTTCCCCTAGGAGATGCAAGACCTTGTCGTTGGTGGGGAAGCTCCTGGTCAGGTGCTGGGGGGAATCCCCTCTAGCACTTGGCTTGGTCTAAGAAGCATCTCACTCATCGTCTTGTCCCTGACTGTAGTGTCGTGGCCAGGGAATTGCACCAAGACATATAACGATACCGGGCGGGGCTACGGACAGCCTCAACCTTGGGGCACCGGGGGCACCCCATTGTATTTTATCCTTTACTTCTACATGCGGGGCTCTGTAGAAGTGGACCGACTGTCCCTAGCGACTCATAGGAACACTTTGAGATCTGGTAGTAATAGTAATAAAAAACATCACCGGTGAAGCTGTGGGGAAACCCCTAGCGACACTGGGAACAGTAACAACAAAAGTTACAAGGGGCCAAACCCAAAGAGAACTACAGGAGAGGTGGCTGACACTTGCGTGAAACCATCCTCCGCAAGTGGCATACAAGCTACCACCTCCTCCAAGGGTCGGGAGCCTACCTCCTACCTCTAAACCCAACAGGCGACACAAGCTACCGTTTCGTCTACCCGGCCTGGGTCGTAGCTCCTCGACTGTGAGGGACACGGGTCTCCGTAGGAAGTCCTGGGACTGTATGATGAGTTATAACTCAAGAAAGGGGGTATAGATCTCTAAGGTCGCAAAGATTAACCCCCCTCCCACTTATTCTAAATTCGCTATGGAAAAAAATATTGTTTTATACACGACGATAGAATTGCATTATCGTCTTAAAAATAAAAATAAAAAATAACTATTATTACTTAATATAAAAATAAACTACAACCTTCTTAAGACCAACTGGCAGTGAGCACCATAAAGAAGAGTACGTTCTATGTTATGACGTCTATTACTTAACCTCGCCAAAATTATCATCGATTTTGTTATTCCCCAGCTGTCTCTGACGCCGTTTTTTTTTCGATCGTATGGCAGGGTATGGCATAACCGATGATACGTGTTTTTAGCTGTATTTATACGGAACTAAGACTGGTATGTGTGATCAGAATAAAAAATACGAAAATATATCAGAAAAACAAAATTTCCCTACATTTTACTTCTTTCTATCTGAATTGTTACGATTCTGTACTTCAGCCCTTTGCTACAAGCAAATTCCACTTTATCAGCTTTTCACACACGTACAGGAGGGATTTCCCGATCAATTTTGAAAGACGTAAACATCCCCGAGACTTTTTAAAGTACTTCAAAAAACTCTCGGGCATCTTCCCTGCTCACTTTCTATTTTTAGACTTTCTCCTGCAACTTGAAAGCTCATTGTTGTCGAGATAGTGGGCCAATGTGTGTGACGGTGAGCGAGGATAGGGAGGCACAATGAAAATCGAAACATATGGAAATTGGTGTAAAGGCTAAGGACGTGGCAAGCAAATTGGGGGTGGATTGAGGGCAAGCGTGGGCGACCAAGGCGATTCAATTGTGATAATGGGGTTAAATGAGTTGAGATAAAGACTGTGGGGTAGGTGTTATAGGCTGGAAAAACGATGATCTAAAATTGTTTATAAGTTTGTCTAATAGAGATGAGCAAAACTGCGATTCTGTAATTACGATTATTGAAAGTGCGATTAAGATTTTTAAATCGCTGCGACTGTTTTAAAATTAAATTTTGTACTAGGAATATAATTGTCTCTGTATGTACCTATAGCTTAACAGCAAAAAAAGTAATAAAAATTACTTGTTTAGTTTTTCAGTTTTTTTACATCTGAGAATGAGCCACTTTCGTTTCATTTGAAAACATTGAGATATGATTAAAAATACGATTTGTGCATCTTTTAATCGGCCAGGACAATACACGAAAAACAATAGGTAATTAAATTTTTTTCCAAGGATCCTTGATTAAAAATTAGTGTTTTTAACACCGCCATGGCACTCTAGATTGAAATCTAGAGTGCTATCGATTTTCTTTTAAGAGAAAATATCAAAAGTTGACATATGATAATATGTCATTCTATTCAGAGTGTCATTTTCTATCGAATAAAGTAAAATAATATTGAGGGTACCATTTAAAAATCAAAATTTGTAGTCATTTCCGGTGAAACAGGAAGTGATCGAAAACAATTGAATCTTAATTTACGTCATATACTAAGATACCAAATTTTGTTTTTTATCTGAAAAAAATAAAAAAAGTTATATCAGTTTTAAAACAGAAAAATATAATTAAATCTTTATTATATTACAACTGGACCGCCATTTTAAATGCAGCGTTGTTAGGAGAATATTAAAAAAAAACAACGTAAAATGAAAACCTTTTTGCATGTGTCTTTTTATTTATATAAAAAAAATCCGCTCGCAGGAATAACACTAATGGAATAATTTTTTAGTACATTTAATAATGCACTGGGTCTGTTTTTGACATATGAAATAAAATAAAAAAAATAATTTTAAATTGTACAAAATAGCTTGAAATTTTAATTACGTACTGTTCTTTACAGTCTCATATATGGAATATTTAAAAAAGATATTCTATTTTTTACTCGTTATTACAATGCTCTGGATGGATTTTCTTTTAAGAGAAAATGTCAAAAGTTGACATATGGTATGTCATTCTATTCAGAGTGTCATTTTCTATCGAATAAAGCAAAACAATATTGAGGGTGCCATTTAAAAATCAAAATTTGTAGTCATTTCCGGTGAAACAGGAAGTGATCGAAAACAATTCGTCGGCTTTATGACGAAAAGGCGTATCTCGTTTTTTGCTACTTTTCAGGAGAGCCATTTAAAGAAAATCACTTACTTTATTTGGCCAACAAATGTAAAAGTCTTTGATTTTTTAATAGCGTTTTTGTATTAACACTTAAACGGAGACATTAAGGAAACGTTCTGAAGATAAATCGTGCGTAAATTCTAATAAATAATTTCTTTTTAGTTGTTTAATAGAGATAGGCCTTTTTGTTATAATAATAATAAATTTATTTCCGAACGAAAAGTATACATACGCCCCATAAAGTGTTCTTAATAAGGAAAAAAATACAATATTCACATTATGGAATACATACAAGAAAATACAATACATACATACAGAAAAAATCTGAAAATCACCAAAAAATCAGAAACAAATATTTTTAAATACTTTTATTCGCGATGGATTAGATCAACTGGAAACAAAGACAATTTTCATTCCAGAAGCAAAGACAATCATCAATTAAAATACACTTATCTAGCTTATTTTAATAATATTGTTTTTTATACAAAAATACATTTTTTTAACTAATATATTTTTAGTAATTATTCAGTTAATTGAGGGCATTAATACAACGCATTTGGTTTTTATTAAACGGTCCATTTAATAAAAACCAAACTAAACAAAAACAAAACATGTTTCTTCATTCGTGCCTTTTTGATACAAATAACTGTGGACTAACAGTTTCTGTTTTCCCTGTTCAATTATAACAAATTCGACTTCCATTCTACGTGTTTATGCAGGATGATGATAGGCACAATAAATAAAATTTTCCAAAAATGGACATGGATGACAATGCCAATGGGATAAAAATTATTGTATTTTTCGGGCAAGTTTTTGTTCTTAAGGAAATTATAATTTCGGGTATTTTTCCATTAGGGCAATTTTCGTTTCGTTGTTTTGCTTTCGATCAATTTTTCTTCGGCCATTTTTTCTCGGACAATCTTTTGCATACCCGATACAGCTATGTGCAGAGTCTAGCTCATTCTAACAATGGTTTTTGGCGAAAAAACAGACTCAAAATCACACTGTAAAAGAGAGCTGCTGCCATGATAGAAGTTTTATTTTGTCTCAAGCAACCATCAGAAAATAATTTGGTAGAATGGTGTGATTTTCTCTCGCATGCATTTTCATAACTTAAAACAAAAGGACCTATCTCAAATTCCATCTTTCTTGTAGTATAACAATTGGTATAACAAAGAGCCCTATCTCAACATACGTCTCTTCGTCATAACGAAGAATTGCAGTATTTGAGATGGGGCAAATTTTTAAACGAATATAAAATGAAAAAGGTACAATATTGAGATGCGCAAATTCGCTATGTTAAAATATGACCCATTGGGCATTTCACGACGTTGATATCTCAAAATCGCCAAAAATCGAGATACGCCTTTTTGGCATAAAGCCGACGAATTGACTACATCAATCAATCCCAATTTATGTCAGATACCGTTTTTTTTCCAAATATCGTGTTTTATCTGAAAAAAAAATTAAAAAGTTATAGGGGTGAGCTACTTTTGAGAAACACCCGGTATATATAACGAGTAATCTTAAAAATGTTATTGAAAATTTGGTATATCAACAGTAGATTATTTTCTTGTTGTTTAATGTTGGTTAGACTATACAGGGAGAGTCTGAAAAAAGTGCAAATATTTTTAGGGCTGGTAGATCTCGATAAAAGATACATGTTTTTTCTTTAACGTTCTTCAAATATTTTTTGCTTAAAATTTGAGAGCTATTGTTGCCACATTATCAAGAAATTTAAGTTTTTTAACTAAAAACTAACAAAAATTCCACAATTTTTTTCTAAAAATTTGAAATTTCCCAAAAAAATTTTCTCGAAAAAAAAACATTTTCTGGGGTCCAGTCCAAAAAAATAGTGTTTCTGGGGTATAAAAATATTTGCACTTATTTAAGACTCACCTTGAATAGACTTTAGAAAAAGAAGACAACTTTTAATATAACAATACTTTATATTTTTACTTAGGTATTTCTAGTTGTATAACAAAGGGGTTTAATATAAACTATAGGTAAATATATTAGTAAGTAGCTAACCTAGTCGTATAATCTATAGTTAGGATATTTGCTGAACCAAGCTTCCCATTCTGGAGTTGTCTCGCAGTCTCTCTTGTCATATTTTGTGTGATCAATTTGGACACAGTTTATTTCACCAGAAGGCAGAACGACATCTTTGCCATTTTCCTAAATATTAATAAAAAATCTATTTAGACTTTTTAGACTATACGCTGAATGAAAAATCTAAAAACTAGTAAACTTGTAAAATATCTATTATTAATAAATACTATTAATTTTGTTACAATAAATTCTTTTGCATGATGATTATCATTGATGAATAATAGGAAATGTACGTTTACTGAAGGGATACAGTATGGGCGACCAGGAAATTACTATTCTATGCTATGCCGATGACGCCGTATTGGTAGCTGAAAATGAGAACGATCTACAGCGCTTATTACATCGATTTAATTGCACTGCCAAATCACTTAATATGATAATATCTACCCAGAAAACTAAATCCATGACGACATCAAAAGTACCACTAAGATGCAAACTGGAAGTCGAGGGCAATGTTGTTCAGCAAGAGATGAAGTTTAAGTATCTAGGCATAGAAATCTCAGGATATGGTGATGTAGAAGCGGAGGTGCGAGAACGGACAATGAAGGCAATTAGAATAACAGGATGCCTGAATGATACAATATGGCGAAATAAAAACATTGAGGTGGAGACTAAAGCGAGAATTTACAAGGCAACGGTACGACCAATAATGACATACACTGCAGAAACTCGACCTGATACAGCGAAAACTAAACAACTACTAGAAACAACCGAAATGAGAGTACTACGCAGAATAGCTGGAAAGACGCTTCTGGACAGGGAGAGAAATGAAAGCATAAGAAGAGCGTGCAAGGTGGAAAATGTAAATGATTGGGTACTCAGCAGAAAGGAAGAATGGAACGAGCATATCAGCAGAATGGACAACAGAAGGATAGTGAGAGTTGCACGCGACAAATCACCGCTAGGTGGCAGAAGCTTAGGACGTCCACGAAAACGATGGAGCGACAACTTGTCAGTCTGACCGGTAGAGACGACGAAACCAAACAGGCGATTCGCCTAGTATGAAGACGGAAGAAGAAGAAGAAATTCTTTTATTACAGAAATTATTTGGAAAAAATCGAAATAAAAATGAAGCTTCTCCACCCTGTACCTCCAAAAATAAGCATGTTAGGACATACATTTATACGAACTTTTTTTACTTATTTTTATCTGCAGAATATGCTGCTGAATTTTTCGAAATGCAGTTCGGACCACCCTGTATATTGTATTACTTAAAGTATAACAATTTTGTAGTATCTCAATATTACCTTGCAAATACAAGTTGGAGGAACATCAACGTTGCATTGGAATCTTTTGTCGCCTTTTTCACATATATGGCCATCTCCATCTTGGACAGGTGTCCAGTCAGGCCAACATTGGCAAGGATGGGGTGGACTTGTTGCCAACGCAACGGCAATCATGGACACCATAAATGCAATAACCAACTTCCTAAAGGTTAAATTATAATAATTATGATTATAAAGTGATATGGTAAAAGATATTATTGTAGAGATATTATAAAAATACTAAAAAACGTCGTTAAAATGTACAAGGAAGATAAAACATTCCTTCTTTCTTCATTTTTTTCCTACTCTGAATTATAGCACAATCTCAAGGTACATATGGAACAAGAAAGAAAGAAGAAACTAAATCACATTCATATCTAAAATGCCACTTTATTTAAAAAAGAAAACATTCGACCAATGGGTACTACCAGTTAAGACCTATGCATGCGAAACCTAGACACTCAAAACGGACATTATAAGAAAACTGCAGATCGCACAACGCTCAATGGAACGAAACATGCTGGGAATAACGAAGAAAGACCGTAAAAAATAGAGTGGATACGACAAAAGACCTAGGTAATAGATGTTATCCACGTAATGAAATCCCTGAAGTGGCAATGTGCAGGACACCTGTCAAGAAGGACAGACAACAGATGTACCACAAAAATTACAGCATAGTATTACATACAGATTAGAGAACATAAGAATTTTTGATTACATACAGAACAATTAGAAAAAGAACATTAGATTACATACAGAACATAAGGATTTAATAGACCTAGAAAAAGACTAAACCTGAGATGGAACCATGATATTAGGAAATTAGCAGAGATAACTTGGGCTTGAATAGTCAACATAAATATGTGAGGGAGGCTACACCATAATTGGAAATGGTTGAATAAGCTGAAAACGTTGACGATGATGATCTCAAGGCACCCACCCTGATAAAACGTCTGAAAGTTTGGTATCTGTGCATATTGTGCTATGGCTCTTATTTCAAAATAATAATCATTTGAGATGGTAAGTATAATAATTGAAAAATTATTATACTTTATAGTAAATACAAATTTGTCAAGAGTAAAAATAGAATTTACCTAGATTTAAAGTTACTGTGATACTATGTGGGCAGTTATTTTGGTTTATACTTATATCTATGTCCCATAAACGCATATGAAATAATTCATCTTCAATTCAAAATCAAAATAAAATGTTTCTAAAAAAAACTTACATTTTCTCTTTATATAGTTCAGGAAAAAATTAGCTTTGACGAGATAACTTCCACACTCAATTTCAAAATTATTTTTACCTCAACAATGGCTGTTTTTATATTCTTATATAGGAAAATAACAAACAATTATTCTTTATAATTGAGTTTAGACAACGGATAAACACACTTTACATATATTAAGCAGATTTTCTCATCTTCTTTAACAACAATGCATAAGCGCGCATCATTATTTATTTTATATATTTCTAAATTTTCTTTTGGTATATTATTTGTAGGTTATGATTACAGTTGAGGGTTGGAACCTTTGGTGTTACACAGCAAAATAAAAACACTAAATCACCACAATACACCAAAACACTTTTACTTTTACACTGGACGCGCGTTTCGCTAACCATGTTAGCATCAACAGCAGATGATTATAAACTAAAGTACAATCTACAAGTTGAGCGTTTATATACTCGCTCAGTGGGCACCGAGTGGGCGTGGCAACAATATGAAAAAAATTAAAAACTCATTTTTCTTTCTAAAATCTTCTGTTTTAACTAACTTATATTTCTGTTTAGTTTAAAAATATGAGTAGAAAATATGTTTTCCTTAAAAATACATCCTTGCCAGAAATGAACATAAAGATTATTATAAAAAAATTAGTCCGCGAAGATTTTAGAAAAAATTAGTTTTTAATTTTTTTCATATTGTTCCACCTAGGGAATGCAATCTCGCACCAAAATCTCAATCCCGCAAACCCGCGGGATTAAAGCAATCAATCCCGCGGATCGGCAAAATTGCGGGACTGTAAATAATAGTCATACATTTGGTCCTAAATGGTACAAAAGGCATTGTACATTTTGCATAGGCCCACAATATAGCGTGTATCTTAAACTAGCTGTACAGAAATTTGGACCGATTTATACAGGGTGTTTAAAAAATATATTTAATAATAAATAAACTTAAATTTTATTATAATTTATCTACTTATTTTATAAATAAAAATATTATTCTGATGTTGAAGTTTTTTTAACTTGTGTTAGTTATCTGCTTTTAGATACACTCTATATCAATAATTTTTTGGCATATGCAGAATGTACAAAGCTTTTTGTACCACTTAGGACCATGACTAAAAATGCATATTTTTCGAAAAAAAGTCAATTTTCCTTAAAACAAAAAAAAAAAACCGATCAAATTGTTTTTTCTAATTTCAATACAGATTAGTCGTACTTGGTAAAATTTCGATTTTAAAACTCGTAAATTTGCGGTAAAAGATTCTTGACTAAATTTTGCTCTCTTATAAAACACCTTGTATACGAGAATTTGCTAAATATATTTTCGAAAACCACATAGCATCTTAATCACAATAGATGCATCTATAATACCTGCCCCAAACCGCATCCCAAAATCTTTTTTTAGTTCAAAGAGATATTCAACTTTAAATTTACCCCAAAATTTTGCTGTCCCGATAATAATTATGTCCGGCAGTTTATTTGATGAAATTGTCCACAAGTACTAGTCTTAGATTAACAATAAGTACTAGTTAAACGGGTCCCCGGGTTCGAAGCTCGACTCATCGGTCCGGAATGAAGGAGTTTGACCTCGATCGAGATCGATTCGGTTACCCAGTAATGTGTCATTCCCCGCGGACCCCGCACGATAAATCCCGCGGAATCTTGGACCGGATCCCGCATTTGCGGGATCCAGCATTAGCGGGAGTGCATTCCCCCTAGTTCATCAATAAATTAAAAAATCCTGAGTGTGAAGGAGTCTAAAAGACATTTTCTGACAATTTTACTGAGTGACATATTTCACAAAGGTTCAAAAATGAAGATTAGAATTTTCTTTCCTCCGCTAAAAATCGGCTTTTCGTTTAAGAATCATGATCATATTATTTTTTCATGTCTTAGACTTCTATATACCCTTTATATTTTTTATTGCATTTTTTCCTACGGCAATGGTTACAAGATTTAACCTTTATTCTTTTTCTTATTTTTAAACGGATATTTCCCTGAATAAATCAATCAAAAGTTTTTTGAATTATGTATGAAAATAATATGCTAGATTATTTTTAAACCACTGTAGTACATTGTTTTTATGACTTTGTTTGGACAAATCATCTATTTATGTGAGAATATTTATATTTTACAACTTTCTAAAAATACTCAACAGTTTATAATGTTTCTTTATTACTAGATTATTCTAGATTGTTATTTTTTATTCAAATGATTTAATTAACGCCATTTTTAGTTGGATCTAGGTCAAAATAAAATTCAGGTTAATTCTTTAGTACCTGGTCGACGTTTCGACAAATTTATTGTCTTTCATAAACAAGGATACAGTTTATACATTATTAGGCCCCAATCTGGAGGTTGAAGTGGAAAAAATTAGTAACCAACCGATCTCAACGGGAATGTGTAGATAATGATCTCCTATTTAACCCCTCAAAAGTCCCATTCGGTCCCAGTGGGGGAAGTTTAAAAAAACCCGCCGCCATCTTGGATTTTTTCGTTTTTTTTAAATATCTCCGTTTGCATAACTTTTTTCGAAAAATCTAAAGATATCTTTTTTGTAGAGAATTAAATTTAGAATATTTTACTTTCAATCATTTTTTTTTCCTAAAATAAATAGTAATAGAGATAGAGCAATTTTTACTATACGTTTTATAAATTTTCCAGATTTTTAAACCAATCAGCTATAATTTTTGCATTAACAGTATAGCGTTAATATAGATAAAACAAGTATACATTTATGCATTAAAACAATTAGAAATAACTTTAAAAAAAATATTATTAAATTAAAGTTTTAAATAAAATCTGCTAGGACGTCATCCTGAGCGTCATTTTCGTCCTCAACTAAAATACAAAAGTTTGTGCAACTGATTCCGTAGCATTGACAACACTTTGAAAAACATTGAAGACCCTTTTTTCTACAAGAGCAATTTTTATTGCACTGGCTCTCTTTGCAATTGCAAAATATTAATTTTAGTAGGTCAGGAGGCGCCACATCTTCTGTTGATTGATTAGGTGTCAGATTGCCTTTTTGATCTTTCTTCCATCCATATTGTAAAGGATCTAACTTGTTACCAATATATTCTTGAATCTAAAAAATACAACTTATAACATTTCCTGTAATAGATATATCTTTACAGTTGCCTGAATACTTTCAGGTAACTGTGTCCTGAGTAAATGTAGTTTTGCAGAGTTCTCAGTTGGAGAGAAATTAACTAAATTAAAGATATTTTTAAGGGCTTGTCTTGATGTAAGTCTATTGTATAGAGTGTATCTCAGATGGTGAATATGTGTGATATAGCTTGTGTAGTTTGTTTAGCTTTAAAAGCTAATTTAATGTTGACTAATTAAATTATCTTTTAAATCTATATCACTGCCCAAGCGATATTAAACATATTATCCATCTGAGATACACTCTATAGGTACCTCTACACCGGTGGTGTAGAGGTACAGCTCTCGTCTAACAATCGATAGGTTGTGGGTTCGAATCCTACAGCCGGTAGTTCATCAGTCGTCTATTTTTAATAAAATAAAAATAGTTTGGGTAGCTAGGTCGACTCAACCTTAAATGAGTACTTGGGATTCACAATCCTGAGGTAATAATAGGCGGTTACAGCGTAGTGCTAGCCACATTACCTTCCTTCCCTCCCAAGACGTTAAACGCTATATACGGGATCTATTATTATATTATTGTTATTACTAGATACACTCTATATAATAGGATTACATCAGGACAAGCCCTTAAGACTACCTTTAATTTAGCTAATTTGCCTCCATCTGAAAACTCTGCAAAACTCCATTTACTCTGGTAACTGTAAAAATATCTATTATATGAAATATTATAAGTTGTATTTTTTAGATTTAACAATGGGATTTGTAATAAGTTAGATCCTTTACAATATGGATGGAAGAACGATCAAAAAGACAATCTAACACCTATTCAATTAACAGAAGTGGCGCCTCCTGACTTAACTAAAATCATTTTTTTGCAATTGCAAAGAGAGTCAGTGTTCTAAAAATCGCTCTTGTAGAAAACTGGGTCTTAAATGTTCTTCAAAGTGTGGTCAGTGCTGTGGAATTAGTTGCACAAAACTATTTTAATTGAGGACGAAAATGACGCTCAGAATGACGCCATAGATTTTACTTTTTTATAACTTAAATTTAATAATTTTTTTAAAAATAATTTTACTTAATAAATAATATTTAAACGATTTTTTTTTTCATTGTTTTAATGCTTAAAATTATACTTTGTTTATCTATATTAACACTATACTGTTAACGTAAAAATTATAGCCGATTGGTTTAAAAAAACTGGAAAATTTATAAAACGTATAGTAAAAAATTGCTCTATCTCAATTACTATTTATTTTAGAAAGAAAATGATTTAAGGTAAAATATTGTAAATTTAATTCTCTACAAAAACATATCCTTAGTTTTTTCGAGAAAAGTGATGCAAACGGAGATATTTGAAAAAAACGAAAAAATCCAAGATGGAGGCGATTTTTTACAAACTTCCCCCACTGGGACCGAATGGGACTTTTGAGGGGTTAAATAGGAGATCATTATCTACACATTCCTGTTGAGATTGGTTGGTTACTAATTTTTTCCACCTTTACATATTATACTCGGCTACATTTACTGGCCTATATATACATTAGATCATTACATATTATCTATTTGCTTTAACAGACTCTGGTTGAAAAATCGACCACCCCCTCCCATTCCTTTATTTGTTAACTTTTTGAAAAATGTTTTATTTGTTAACTTTTTGAAAAATTAAAAAGATATGCTTCTTTTGTGCTAGTTTATATATTTTTGAAGTCAATTTGATCAAACTAGAAAATAATTAGTACTGCCCTATGAAGAGTTAACAGCAAATTAAAACACTAATTCACCACAATACACCAAAAATATTTTGGTATATTGTGGTTACAAATTAATATTTGTTTAAACACTTTAACACCAAAGGTTCCAAGTTCCAACCCCCAACTGTAATGATAAGTTTAACTATGAGAAGTTTTTTGATTGTTTTCTTTGCGCTCTTTTTAGTCATTTTAATGATCAGATGATCATAGAAGATTTGACGGGGTAGGCATCAACAATGAAACGACATTTGATTTGTGATTGGTAAATATACTATATGATCGAAAAAAAAAACGGCGTCAAAGACGGCTTGAGGATGATAATTGATGATAATTTTGGCGAGGTTAAGTCCTTGACGTCATTTACTTGACCCGTACCCTTCTTTATATTTTAATGGCACTTACCGCAATCTGGCGTTAAATAATTATTATTGTATTGAATAAAAATGATTTTTAAATGGTGTAGTGAAATTCGAGAAAAAATAATTTTCAGTTAATAGATTTGGGGAAAATAGATGGAAAAAAAAAAACAACTGAATATAATATACCGTTACATTTGGCCTTTGTAGGCTACCTATTGTGTAAAAGCCTTTGACAGCATCAAAACCTGGTCATTTCTAGCTGCAATGGAGGACGCGAGAATCAATTAAAGATATTATTCCATTATTATAGGTATTATACACTAATATCTACGATAATGCAACCTTCCAAGTTAAATTAGATGATGACCTCAAAACAGAAAAAGTACCACTCGGCAAGGGCGTGAGACAAGGAGATACCATCTCTCCTAAGTTATTTACACTGGCACTGGAAAATGTCTTCAAGAAATTAGAATGGGAAAATAGAAGTTTAAACATCGATGGGGTACACCTTAGCCATCTTAGGTTCGCGAATGATATTGTCTTGCTGAGCACCGACATTCAAGAACTGAACACCATGCTAAAGGAGTTAATGACCAATCCCAGAAAATTGGCTTTAAAATGAACTTGAAGAAGACCAAGATAATGAGCAACAATATATCCATAACATTACCGTAGACAATGTTGTTATTGAAAACGTAGACCATTATATATATATATTTAGGTCATAAAATCAAGCTGGGTAAAGAGAACCAAAATACGGAGATCAAACGAAGGATCCATTTGGCATGGTTAGCATTTGGAAATATGAGCGATATTTTCAAGGATAAAAAGGTGCCCATCAACCTAAAGAAAAAGGCTTACGACAGCTGCATTCTACCTGTGTTTACGAATTGCTTAGATACTATGGCAATTACGACAGCTGCATTCTACCTGTGTTTACGAATTGCTTAGATACTATGGCAATTACCCGAAAAACAGCAGAACAACTACGAAACACCCACATACGTCAAAAAACAAAACTAATAGATGTTGTTAAAAGAGTGGCAAGTCTGAAGTGGCAATGGATAGGGCATGTGGCAAGACAGGATCCAGACCGATGGCCCCAAAAAGTCATTCTATGGAAAACTAGGGGAACAACAAGGTACTATGTTGCGGGCCGACCAAAAAAGAGATGGGTCGATGGCGGTAGAACAGTCAGTGGCAGGAAAACAATGGATAAGATTGGCTAGAGATCGCGAAGCATGGGAAAACTTAGAAGAGGCCTATACCCAACACTGGATGGAACCAGGCTGAGAAAGAAGAAGAAGATTTGGGGAAACTATTCATTTTTAATCTTTCTATATTTAGCGTTAATTTTTGAAAAGTTTTATGTCAATTTTTAGTAAACGACAACATTTCCCAGTCGTCTTTGACGCTTTTTTTCCGATTGAATATTCTTAAACCAGCAGGATGTTAGATAAAAAGATAATATTAATATTTTTTTTATATTATATGTATATAAAAGAAAAAAGACGAAAATATGAGTATTTTGATGTTTGTTACAATCAAGAGTAATGAAGTATAGATATTTTTTAAGAAATTTGATATTGAACAAGAACAATTAGATTATATTAGAGTCAATCCCAACCAATAATGCGATTTCATAGATGGATTCATAATATTTATTCATAGCCAGGCGGGAAATCTGATGAAATTTGACGCATATTGAAACATTTTGCAGTGGAAATAGCGTTTGGTAATCACAATAGACTATCAGTTCCGCTAAGTGATTTGAAATTATTTACGCCTATTTCATTAAGTGATAATAATATTAGTTATCTATTTATTGATTTTGATTTTTTCATTAATAAAAGTTATCTTGTTTGTACATCAGGCGTTGTTACAAAATAGCTAATTAATATAAAGTTAACTATTATAAGGTCTATTTACCTATATGTGTCAGACGTACCGTCAAAGTCTTACTCAGTCAACATCTCTATCTTACATCTTTAACTCATTCATATACAGGATGAGTCTTAAATAAGTGCAAATATTTCTGGGGGTAGTATATTTCGACACCAGAAACACGTCTAAAACTTTTTTAAATTTTCAAAAAAAATTTTGGGGATTTTTTAAATTTTCGTTTAAAAAACCTAATTTCTTGACCATATCGCAACATAGGTTGTAGATTAAATTTACAAGAAACAAAACCCAGAAAAGATCCTGTGGTTCTCAAAATGTAAGCAAATATATTTTTTTTAATTTTCAAATTAAAATTACTCGGTTATTTTGGACTTATTTGAAAAACGGGAAAGAGGAAATATATTTCTTTTATCGAGATCTACCATCCCTGAAAATATTTGCAATTATTTAAGACTCACCCTGTATATCAGTCAAGAATTATCGGCTCTTCATATTCAAATACAAATTATATTAAATACAGGGTGTCCAAATAAGTGCAAGTATTTTAAGGGATGGTAGATCTCGATAAAAGAAACATATATTTTCATATTAAGTCCAAAATAACGGAGTTTTTTAAAGTAAAAATTTAGAGTAAAATTTTGAGAACCACTGGATCCTTCTGGATTTTCTTTCTTGTAAATTTAATCTATTACCTATGTTGCCATATTATCAGGAGCTATCTAACTAAAAACTAAAAAAAAAAATCCAAAAATTTTTTCAAAAAATTTCAACCCAAGAAACACGCCTATAAGGTTTTTTCCGCGAAAAATTTTTTTTTCGAAAATTCGAAATTTTTTGCAAACATTTTTGGAATTTTTTTCAAAGCCAGTTAAATACTTGCACTTATTCTGGGGCACCCTATATAACATTTAATGTTATATTTTGACCGAAGAATAAAAAAAAATAAAACACATAAAAGTATATATTCGTATGATTTTCTTTATAATATATTTTCTATTATAACAATTAATAGGTACCTATATTAAAAACATAAAAATACAACATTTCTTAGAAATTATTTTACACTAATTGAGTATGTTCTATATAAATCCACATCACTGGAATTAGTGTTGTGCTCTGTATTGTGGATATTTCTGATACCAAGATTCCCATTCTGCTGTTTTTTCACATTCGTCTTTATCAAATTTGGTAATTTGGCCAAGGCAGTTGATTTCTCCAGAAGGTAGTGATACATCTTTCCCTTTATCCTAAAAAAAATACGAATTATTTATATAATATACAATGTTTTTAGTAATATTTATTTGTTTATATTTGGATTAATATGATCTATAATACCATACTGTCGAAAAAAATGGTGTTAAGACGGCTAAGAACCGAGAATCGATGATAATTTTAGCGAGGTCAAGCTCCGTGGCAATAAAAATTGCAAAGGTACTTTGTCGATTTTAGTTCACTCTCTGTGTGGGCGACAAAAACACATTCGGAAAAAAAAACATAATTTTTCTCTTTGTCTGGTTTCGAATTTTCCAGCAAATTATTTTCATTTGTCTAGCACAAAGGTTACTACCGCGAAGTTTAATTTGCTATTTCATAACCTTAATTACTCCAGTTAAAACACAAAAGTAAGAGAAAATTGTATTTCTGTTTCTGTGTTAAGCCACCTACTTATCCACGTAGGCGGTTCGTTAAACAAAAGAAATACATTTGTTAAAACATTGATATAACATCTGTACCCGGTTAAATTGAAATATAAAGTAAATGAAAATAGAATTTTAGAAAAAAAACAGACTTATAGATGTACTGAAGTTAATTAAACTGGATTTTTAGAGCTTTTATGTTTAGAAAAAAATAGTGACGGTAAAAGGTTATTAATTATGTATTGTTCTTTTCATAATTTTGTTAATTTTGTAAACTTGCTGACATGGCTAACTTCGTATCACCTAACAGTGAAGCGAAGTGAAGTGAAGTGCGAGTTTATTTTCAATCTTGTGATCTGGAATGATTGTTACCAATCGATATGACAGAGTTGTTGTCATTTGTTCTGAAATTAGAGTAATCAAGTTTGATAGGAGTGTTATGTACAGGGTGAGTCTTAAACAAGTGCAAATATTTTTAGTAGTATATTCTTAGTAATATATATTTTGACTCCAGAAACACGTCTATGAGATTTTCTTTTGCAAAAATTTTTTTTTTGAAAGTTTATAATTTTTTGAAATTTTTAGTTAAGAAATATAATATTTCCATAATATGGTAACCTATGTAGTAGATTCAATTTTCAAGTAGGAAAACCCAGAAAACATCCAGTGGTTCTCAAAATTTAACCGAAAAATAATTTTTTTTTGAAAATCATGAATTTTCTTTTAAATTTTCCTATATGTTTTAGAAAAGTTTTTAGAACTACCTGTTTACCACAAATTTTCCCACGGTAACATTTGTTAATCTCTGATTTTACTCCATGGTTGCAGCACTAAAAGGGACACAAATACAGAAAAAATCCGGTGTCTCAAATTTTTTTAAAAATTAATATTTATTTTTTTTTAATTTTCAAACTTGAATAACTCGGTTATTTTCGACTTATTCAAAAACGGTAAAGAGAAAATACGTTTCTTTTATCGAGATCTACCAGCCTTGAAAATATTTGCCCTTCTTTAAGACTCACCCTGTATAGAGACGAACAAAAATATATATGTAAATACATATATCCCATTTAGATGCTACAGGGTGTTAAAATAAATTTATGAGTTTCCACTAATCAAAATTAAAAATTCTCACTTTTTTAAATGGTTCTTTTCTTTGTGAAATTTTACAAAATTCTTCAATTTTTAAAATAAATACCCATGTTATACAGGGTGGTCCGATCTGTATTCCAGAAACTTCGGCAGCATATTCTGCAGATAAAAATAAGTAAAAAAGTTCGTATAAATGTTTGTCCTAAAATGCTTAGGTGCGGAGATACAGGGTGTAGAAGTTTCATTTTTATTTCGATTTTTTCAAAATCATTTATGAAGTAACGTCAATATTTGGATGAAAATTGGTGTCTGGGAGTTTTTTGACATGGGAAATTCGATTTTCATGTCAATATTTTTTAACTGGTTTGAAGACTAATAAGTTTTCGTCCATACCTGTATAAAACTACTGAGTAAAAAAATATACATTCAAGACTTTTTTTGCATAAAAAAGGTCTCTTGGTAAAAATCTCTAAGAGTAATGGTTCTCGAGATATTTGGAATCGAAATTATCAATACCTGTCATCACTGACATAATTAAACATGTTGACTAAATAGTTATTAAACTGAAATCATAAATTTGAAATATTTTTGTGCCAAAAGTACAACAGAAATTGTTTAATCATCATTTTTTCGCAGAAAAAATATGATTAATTTAAAAAAAATAAAATTTATTATTTCAGTCTAATAGCTATACTAAACGTGTGCTTATTTTTTGTCAATAATGACATGTATTGACTATTTCCATTCTAAATATCTTGAGAACGGTTCTATGAGCAACCGATTTGTACCAAGAGACATTTTTTACGTAAAAAATCATGGAAATGTATATTTTTTTAGTCAGTAGTTTTATACCGGTACGGACAAAAAGTTATTACTCTTCTAAACAGTTAAAACACATGTAGGTGGCGCCCCCTACAAATAGGAGTCATTTTGACATCAAAATCAAATTTATCATGTCACAAAACTCCCAGACACCAATTTTCATCGAAATATTGACGTTACTTCAGAAATTATTTGGAAAAAATCGAAATAAAAATGAAACTTCTACACCCTGTATCTCCGAAACTAAGCATTTTAGGACATACCTTTATACGAACTTTTTTACTTATTTTTATCTGCAGAATATGCTGTCGAAGTTCCCGGAATACAGTTCGGACCACCCTGTATATACTTTTATTTAATAGTTTGCAATTTATTATTATTTAATTCTATTTTACTTATACTTTTAATGGTTTAACTGTACAATTTGCTAAGACAAAAGTGGTAATTATCAAACTTTGGCCTTTTTGTTAAGCAAGTTAAGAACAAAACTAGCTGGTGGTATACTTGACCAAAGCTTTAAAATTACTATATTAAAGACAATGTCAGTCCAAGAAGATAACAGTAACAGAAGATAATTACAATCTAAGAATATTTTATTGTTCATTATAATTCACCAATGAAAGTTGTAGACTAAACTTTCAAACATTCTATGATCAAATTTGTTTTGAATGTTGGCAGTTAAACAAATTATGGCAAACATATTTATCCGCAATTTTCTAAACTCTGCTTGATCATAAAACTTTTTGACACTGTAAATATAAATGTAATTTGACGTTACAAACTTTAAGAAACAATTTAAAAGCATTTAAAAGTTGACTTACTTCTTATAAGTTATTATTTTTTGTTGTTTGCTTTATATTAAAATGATATAGTATTTTTTTCTGTTTATTTAAGATTAAGGAAACTTTTTTAAACGACTTTGTTTGATATTATGTTTTTATTTATGCTATCAGATCTATATGGTTATATTTTTACCTTGCATACGCATGTTGGTGGTGGATCAACATTGCAACTGAAGCTTTTCTCGCTTTTTGGTACGCAGTGCCATCCTTGAGCGTCATTTTCAGGCTGCCAGTCTGGCCAGCATTGACAGGGATGTGGCTGACTTGCCATTGTCACAGCCAGCACAGAAGCCAACAATACAATAACGAATTTCCTTAAAAAAAGATAAAATATTTCTATAGACAGTTAAAAAATACTAATTTTTACTTTTACAAAAAAAATATATCCTTGTAATTGGAATAAAGAATTTTCGTTATGTCTCCGTTAAGAACTTTTTTGTTTGTTATCGTGAGACGAAATACTACATTTTTTATAAAAGAATTTTTGGAGGGTCTTATTAAATTTTTCCTTTGTTAATTCTCTTATTTATGAAATTTAATTTTCCAATATTGCTTTGGCAGTTTCGTTGCATGCTTTTAATTTTTTAGCTGGTGGCATGAAACCGTAGCAGAAAAATCTGTGAAAAATTACATCAAAAGAATTATAAAAACTTGATATTTTGTTGATGTCTGCGGATTTCAGTTATCAAAATAACAAGTATAACTAGTATTTTTTATTTTTTTATATCATCATCATCACTATTTCTAGCTCAGATATTTAGATACTCTATTTGTAGTTGGGCCCATTGTTGGCATCTATTGTTGGCTATGCGGGCGCAAGTTATACTTCTTCCTGCTAACTTCCTAATATCATGGTCCCATCTAAGGTTTGGTCTTCTTCTAGGTCTCTAGGTAATTTTTGTGGTCCATCTGTTGTCCGTTCTTCTTGACAGGTGTCCTGGCCATTGCTACTCGAGGGATTTGATTCTGGGAATGACATCTATTACCTGAATTTTTTTGTAATATCCACTCTTTTTTACGGTCTTTCTCTGTTATTTTCAGCATATTTCATTCGATTGAGGGTTGTGCGACCTACAGTTTCCTTATAATGTCCGTTTTAAGTGTCCAGGTTTCGCATTGGTCGAATGTTTTCTTCTTTTTTAGATAACGTGATATTTTAGATTTGGATATGATTGAGGCTTCTTTCATATATACAGGGTGGTCAAAATTGGTCTGTTTTAACAGGGAAAGCCTATTTCCTGACTAGATAGAGAAAAACCGACATAGATGTCATGGGCTCGATTTCTGAGACACGTTTAATGGCGTAAACCGCCTGTTGATATTTTCACTGCCAACTGAGATATGAGAGAAATTAAAAGACCTTATATATAAGGGAAGAACCACTGGGACGAAAGAAGAATTACAGAAGCTACCAGGCAAGCTTTTGGACTTATTACACCAATTCACCTAATAAATCGTTGTAACTCTGTGCGCAAAAGATGTTTACTGTGTATTCAACAAGGAGGTGCTCAGTTTGAACATTTTTTATGATTTTTTTAGAAAAGTATATTCGTCACTCAAAAAACACCTTTTTTAATTTTTTTCTTTGTTTAGTGTATCGATTTCAATTGTAAATACTAATATTAATATAGAATGTTAATTTACCTTTTCAAAAGTCTTTAATTATGCAGATAAATAATAACATATAATATTAAATTGTGATAAAAATTAATTAGGTTAATAAAAAATCAAGGCCCGCTCCGATATAAAGATAAAAAACCTAATATTTCTCTGATTCTTAGAAATAGATACCCATGACTTTATATCGTTGGAAAGGGTTAAACGCCAGCATTTTTTTAAGTGCATAGCCAACTATGATTTCTATTTAAAAAATTATATTTTTTATTATTTCTTATAAAAAGAGCAAGCATAGAAAAAAACTGACTACGCCACTGGATTGTGCTTAAAAAAGTACCTTAAGAACGTTTTTACAGAATTTTATTATTCCGCAAAATACAAAAGTTATGGATAATTTTCCAAATGGTAAAAAATTCAAATTCAAAAAAAAAGTATCTCGGTTGGCAGTGAAAATATTCACAGGCGGTTTACGCCATTAAATGTGTCTCAGAAATCGAGCCCATGACATCTATGTCGGTTTTGCTCTATCTAGTCAGGAAATAGGTTTTCTCTATTAAAACAGACCAGTTTGGACCACCCTGTACATGTAGTACAGATCTTGAGGTGTCTATTAATTGTCCCAAATATACATTTTTTTCTACTATTTCCAGTGTTGTGTTATTTATTAGAATGTCTTTTTTATCTACCAGTTTGTTGTACATTACTTTAGTTTTTTTGTTTATATTAGTATAATATTAATGAAAAAAGGAGGAGCAAGCACAAAATTGTAAGTTTGCTTGTCATGACAGAACTTTTTACATTAATATACATTTCTTGCAATAAATTGTTCTATATTGTTCTTTAATATAGTAATTTAAGAAGTAAAATAGAAAATATTTTGATAAATAAGTATTTTTCAGTGGTAATATACACAGCCCAGACTATACCGATGAAATAATAGTTTATTTTTCAAAATTCTTTGGAATGCAATTCGGTTTTTTATTGTGTTATACTTGGCATGCATAACGTTTTAACAGTATTTTTTAAACAGTAGAAAAAAATAAAATTATGAATACAATACTATTTTCAGTTTGGTTTGAAATGTATTTGTCTTTTATTAAATTAAATAAACTATTTTAAAGATTATTAAAATATCGTAAAAATCTAAATAACAAATAAATAAAACTGTTTACATCAATTTTACTTACATTTTCAATCTGGTTTTGTTGCATGCACCGATCAAAATGCAAAACAAAATAATTGTTTATAATTTCGAAGTAGGGAAAACAATTTATAACTGATGCGAGAAAAACAATAACAATTGTTTATATATACAGTAGTTAAGGAATTATTTATCCTGATTCACCTTTACGAAACGTCAAAATTATATCCTGACATAAATTAACCGGTTTATTGTCGTTTCCTATGTAATTAATTGTTTTACATGAGTGCAGTTTATTATTTTTATTTTGTTTTTTGTTATATTTATTTTATTTAATATTTTTTTATACACTCAGATGAAAAAAAAATGCAACGGAGAAAATTTTCGTCAAATTTTTAAAGTGTTATATTTTTGTTATTTTTAGCCTTATTTTCATGAAATTTTTAGTAAGCTGTATATATAATTATATCAACTTTCTTTTAATTCTTAAACTAAGTTTTCTTATAAACTTTAGTATTTGGCATATTATACAGGGTTAATCGAGGAGTTATTTTTTTACCCTAACTTTAAAACACCCTGTGCAATAATTTCGTTTGTAAATTTTCCTAAAAATAATTTTACGGCCAGAACTATGACTCCTGAGCATTTTGTTTTTTGATTCATGTGAATATATGCTTTGATTAATTTCTAAGAGTGAAGTGAACTGATCACGATCAATTTGCAATTTTTTCAATAATTATCATTACTTTTTGATGTAATTTTTTAATATGACGAGATGATTTTGGTGACTATTGTCGTAACGTCATATTACGCTGTATTGGACACTTTATACTAAATTAAAAAATTAGCGTTCGGCGTGTCTCGCAAAAAACGCAAATGAAAACAAATCAGTTTGTTTTCTGTAGCGTTTTCTAAGACCCCGTCATAGGCGGACGTTATATATAATAATACAATAAAAATAAATTAAATAGTATGCATTTTTTTTTAATTTAAGGGTATTATCTAAAACTATTTTTATAAAGAACATCTACTGTTTAGGAAGATTCTGAAAAAGTGTAGTTTGAAATGTTGAAAAAGTAATAAATTAAAGGGATATTTCCCAGCGCGCGTAAAGAAGTTTCACTCCAAAATGTTTTATAAATCATGTCCTAAAATTGCATTAGCAACTAAAAATATTTACTATTCTGTTATATAATTATAATTATTTATTATATTATATTATAATTATAACTAGTACTAACCACAACAATACAACATAAAAAAATATACACATAATATAAAATACAATTCCTAAAATAAATGGTAAATAATAATTATTATTTTTACACACACCCCTGGGCACTAGCAGTAGATTGTGTTTGTCTCCGAATTATGCCCCGGCCCGTCCACAATTCAATCCCAGCATCTTTTATCTTCGTCTCTTCAACGCTAATGACGCCGATCTCGCCTATCTCTTTCTCACAGGATTGATTGTTGGACGGACCGGGAATCCACGAGTTTGCGACGTTACTAATTGACATCTTGATAGAAACTGCAGACCTGCCGCGTCTTTTGCGTGTTTTTAATTTACACAAATCGAAAAAAGCGCTTAAAACGGTAAAATCGCAAAAAGCGCTTGAGACGCAAAAAACGCAAAATGCTAGAAACGCTTTCTGTGTGGCCATGGGCTAAGAATATTAAAGAAACCATCTGTAATACTCAAGTATACAAACAAACAAAAAATTGTAGAAAATACCTTAATTCTTTGTATTGCATCCTTTGGATGCTATAATTGCCATATAATGTCATTGGGGTTGCCTAATTCTTCTTTAAGGATCAAGTGAGGTTCATTTAATGAAGCTGGTACCGCTTCGCGACTTCTAACTTCTAACCCTTCTGCAAAGCGTTTCCCAAACGTCGGACATGATGGGCAGTTTATAGTAGTATATAGTTCACAATAATTACCAAAGCCGCCTTGTCATTTTAAAAAATAACATCAAAAAGAAATGATAATTGAAAAAATTGCAAATTGTTGGTGGCAAGTTCATTTCGCTCTTAAAAATTAACGAAGGCATGTATTGACACGATCCAAAAAAATGCTCAGGAGACATGAGACTAACCGTAAAATTATATTTTAGGAAAATTTACAAACGAAATTATTGCACAGGGTGTTTTAAAGTTAAGCTAAAAAAACAACCCCTCGATTAACCCTGTATAATATGGCAAATACTAAAAGCTTATAAAACACTGAGTTTACGAATTAAAGTTGACATAATCACATACAGCTTGCCAAAAAAATTATGAAAATAGGGCTAAAAATAACAAAAATATAACACTTTAAAATTGACCAAAAAAATCCCTCCGTTGCGTTTTTTGCATCTTAGTGTCTGAGTATTTGAAAATGAAAAAAAAAGTAATGGGAAAAGTTAACATTAAAAATATGTCGAAAAATATTGAATTTATGTTGATAGTTTTGTCCATTATTGAGTGGAACTATTTTTAGTTCCCAGATTAATCAAATTTCACTTTTTTTAACTGAAAATAACTTGATGAAGTGCTACCTACGTTAAAAAACAAAGAAAAAAAGCGGGGTTATTCTGAAAAACAAGCAAATTCCAGTTGATGGAAATGTAATTTTATATGGCCAGTAACTTCAGCCAGTGAGTAGGATTGGTTTAAAACCGTTCAGAAATTGAATTTAGCACCGATTCAGTGTTGATTTTGTTAGTACGTATGGATAAAATAGATGGCTGCACAAACTCGTACAAATTTTCATTGATTTGCGATAGGTTTAACTTTTTTCACATTTTTGTTTGCTCTGTCTCTTGTCGGAATTTTCAGAAGATGATTTAACTGACTATTAAAATCTTATATGTTTGGCTAAACCAAAAAAAAGTTTGAAGTATACAGGGTGCTACAAATTCGAGGTACGAGCATTGGTATCTCGGAAACCGTAATAGATACGGAGATGGTTCTACAGACTAGTTTCTAATGCTCTACATGTTCGAAAGAGTTACAACCCTCCCTAATGCACAAATTTATTTTTCGTTCAATCTTATTTTTATAGCTCTTTGAACATACCCTCTTCTTATGGACGACAGGAACCTCGCTGGCCATTATACTGTTCTACCATTTCCAATCCATCTTCCGGAGGAAATGATTTGATTGTTTATAGTACCATATGATCGAATAAAAACGGCGTCAGCGATGGCTATGAAATGACCATCGATGACATTTCCCATATTATTTTACATATAAAATGACAGCGATCTTCATTTCATAGCCATCGCTGACGCCGTTTTTATTCGATCATACTGTATATATTATATCATTTTTTATTAATTTATTGCATTTGATTTTCCGTATTTAATGTTTTACCCCACGTTATTGTTAAGTTTGAAAGCTTATCAGTTTTGTAACGAGGAATAGATTAAATATTAAAAAAAAACAGAGCCGGACTTGAAATTAGTTTAAATAAATTGTGTTCAAATGTCCGAAACAAAAAAAAATATTAAGTGTGGCATATCATTGTACTCAGGAGACCGAGTTCTTTTAAAACCTCAAATAAAAAATGCAGGTCCGTATTTAAAAGAAATAAGTTGGCATCTGTATCTCACAAATCAGAAAATTTGAAAATATAAAAATAATACCAGATAGTTCTAATAAAGTGGCTATGAGAATGTGCAATTAGTTTTTCGATATTCTAAAAAGTAACTACAGGAAAAAATAAAATTGATTTTCAAAGAAATCCGTTTTTTCCAAAAAACTCGGTAATCCTAGAAATTTTTAAAATTTTTTTGATGGCATCTTGGTGAACATCCCAAGGCGCAACTTTGCCCTAATTTAACCATCTTCGTATCTATTACGGTTTCCGAGATACCAATGCTCGTACCTCGAATTTGTAGCACCCTGTATATATTTTTTATTGTTAGTTATTTATCAGTATCATGTTTTTTCCTTAATGAAAGGGCGTCCTATGTTGGAAACACAGCGATCTGTAAGAATTATCTATTGGTGTTTGTCCCCTTTTTATGTCTGCACCCAGTCTCCTATCCCTTTGCTTGTGTAGGTGCTTCATAAGATGGGAGCATAGTTCCTACAGTTCTAGACTTGCTTGGGATTTATGGTGTAGCCTCCCTCACATATTTAGATACTCTCTTTGTAGTTGGGCCCATTGTTGTCTATAGTTGGCTATGCGGGCCCAAGTTATCCCTGCTAATTTCCTAACATCATGGTCCCAACTCAGTTTTGGGCTTCTTCTAGGTCTCTTAATTCCTCGTGGGTACCATGCTGTAATTTTTGTGGCTCATCTGTTGTCCGTTCTTCTTGCCAGGTTCCTGCCCATTGCCATTTGAGGGATTTCACTCTGTGGATGACATTTATTACCTGGGTTTTTTGTTGTATCCACTCTATTCTTTTACGGCCTCTTTTGGTTATTCAAAGCATATTTCGTTCCATTGAGCGTTGTGCGACCTGCAGTTTCCTTATTTTTTTTAAGCCCTTTTACTTATGATGAATTTTTGACCAAGTGACATATAAATACTATTTTTCTACAAACGCCAAAAAATGATAAGGTTCACGAATTGATAGATTGATAGCAATGTGCGAAGTGACACTTTTTTTCATTTTCCTACGTTACCACGCCACACTGCATGTAAATTATATGGGCTTTTGGAATTTTGATTTTTGGAAAATGAAGAACTAAATCATAACTAATTATTTATTTCGAAATATTCAAGAATAAATAAATAACAAATATCAAACTTAACACTAATGAATATTCTAGTTATTATTTACAATATTAACATTAATAGTACAACCAGTACACGAACCAATATTTAATACCAAACTAATAGATAGTTCTGATTTTGCTTGAGATATGGAGGTTTTGGGACTTGACACACTATCCAATTTTGATCCCGGTACTTGATCCCGGTATTTGACACTCTAAAATTTTATTTGATAATTGAATTTTATTGTTGATAGAATCCTTGACGTATCCCTCGGCTACTGTCGAAGATTTCCATCCTCCGTGGCGCTTCAAACTAAATATATCACCCCCTGCATTAGCAAGGAGTGTGGCTGAAGTTCTCCGGAAACAATCCCCAGTGTAGGCCTCATAATCTGGCAGCTTCAAGTGTTCTGTTATCATGCTAGGCATTTTACCAATAGAATTTATGCCGACCACTTGGTTAACACATCTTTTATTTTGATATTTTAAAAACAATCTGCGACTGGTAGCATTTCTTAGACGAAGAGCTGCCTATTTTCGGTAAATTTCAATATAATTCAAATTTGACACTGTAAAGACTCGGTCTATGTTTGTTTTTGTATTGGGTACTTTAACAATCAAAATTGAATCTTTATCTTCTATGTTATCGACCGTCATTTTAGTAAGTTCCTCACGGCGCGGCCGCAAGCACCAGAAATACCAAGTATTAAGATCTAAAAGGAAATCGAAGACGATGTTCAGTAATAAAAAAAACATACATTCCAAGCTCACGCTTTTTTTTCGAAGCAATGGTATAATAATAATAATTTTTAGGGATATCCCGATTTTAATGTTTGTAGAAAAAATGTTGTTTCCAACTCGTGCCCAAAATACTTTGGTGATCTCGACTAGCACTTCGCGCACTAGATCCAAAAATAACTATTTTCTACAAATCGTCGCCTAAATAAGAAAATAAAGACAGCGACAGTTTGACACAACAGTTTTCTTTTAAATGACACCATTTTATAATCGTTAAAGAAACTAAAACAGTCTATATCTATTTAAAAAAGCAAAGAATAATAAATAATATCCATCTAACTTAATTAAACGATAGAATATATTATATGAAATAATAAACTTTGCTATTTCTTTTTTGACCTAAATAAATAAGGGTTGTAAATATTTTATTAACGATACATGTTCCTCTCAGTAATTATTGTTAATATTTTAGTGCGGTTATGTATTGCATCTCGATTGTTGATTTAAAAAAGTCGATACATCGTATGAATTTTTAATCATAAAAACTTCAGCTTGTTTAATTTGCTGCTGAATAAATATATTAAAAATAAATAAAGTGCTTCTCTCGTTGCATTTATTCCTGGATGAATAAAAATTAATTTTAAATAAAATATCTATTACATTGATTACATACATCCTATTATTAATTAAACTATTTATAAATAGGATATAAAATAAATACAAATTCATATTTTACCTATAAAAGTAAATTTAGTTTAAAATTTCAATTTTTTTGTAATTCTGGTCACATACCGGGTGTTTCTCAAAAGTGGCTCACCTCTATAACTTTTTTATCTTCAGATAAAAAAACGAGATTTGGTATGCCAGCATATGACACAAATTAGGATTGATTGACGTTTTCAATTGTTTTCGGTCACTTCCTGTTTCACCGGAAATGACTACAACTTTTGATTTTTAAATGGCACCTTCGGTATTTTTTTACTTTATTCGATAGAAAATGACACTCTGAGTAGAATGACATTTCGTATGACAATTTTTGACAAAAATCGTGTATTATCATGGCTGTATTAAAAATAAGGAGCCATGAAAAAATATATTTGATCGTCTAACAGCGCTTTCAGATGGAGCGGACCGTACCACAGTTAAGTAGTTCCCTCTCTTATAAAAATTTGGCCAAAACTCAATATATCGAAAAAAATATTTTGATCATATACATATCTTATAATATATATTTAAAAACATGAAAGGTTTGTTATAAAAATATATTTTGGAAAAAGGCACTTTAGAGCACTTATGTACTAACATTTTACATACAATAGTCTAAAAAAGCACATAACTATTTTTGTATCGACAATGAATAAATCAGTCGCCTAGTGTTTTTAAAATAATATTAAATAGTGTATATTATAATTATTAGACCATACTGCACGTACCTATACTTTCCTCATATAATATCAGTTTTTGATAAATAAAATGAAAAAAAAAATACTAATCGTTTGAAAATATCAAAATATATTGTACCTTTGAAATATATTTTTATACATAACTAAATCAAGGATATCGAAGCTGAACTAAGTGATTGTTTTTAATTTAAATGAAACTTTATAATGTCTTTTTTTAGAACCATGTCAAATTATCTGCTAATATCTGTTAAAATTGTCTTTGTAAACAACAGTTTTATATAAATGGTGCATGGTTTAGAAATGTCCATTTAAAAAATTGAAAGAGTATTTCATTGTTAACCACGTCATAAAAAAATAACCGGTACAACATAATGTGAGTTTTTCTTCACAAATTTATTCTCTTTTCATTGGTGTTAAAACATGGCAATACCGCATAGTTTTCTAAATAAAAATAGTGTCCTATATGCACAATTTATGCTGAATCGAATTATGTACTACAGAAAAATGGGACTTGTGATTTAAAAAAGGCCATGACTTTATCATTACTTTTTTGGGACAACTTGTATATAACAAAATATTTTTAGGATATGTACCTTTATAAATCATGCAAATATTTATATAATACTTTTTTAACATTGAAAATGTTTCTGTTATCCTATATAAGGGAGCCCAAATCGAATTAAAATGCTACATTTGCCACACCATGACGTCATATATACAAGGGTATAGGAAATCTCGGCGCAGCGGCGGCAGTCGGTCAGCGCGCGCAAAAACCATTACATCGCTAATTGTTTATTGATATATCTTTATTAGTTTAAAAGCAAAAAATATGGGGTTTGCTTTGATACCTTGCCAAGACATAAGCGAAACTTTTAAATTGTTTCTTTTTTTTCATTTAGGCCTTCGTTTTCGTTAAATGAAAGTTATATTAAAAAAATCTATTTTTAAACCAAATTTTCGCATGATTGAAATGATTATTCATGTTTAAAGTTTTTTTTGGTCATAAGCGCTAATGGAAATGTTTTTTTGTAAATAATTATAAAAAATTACTCCCTACGAAGACTTTATTGTGTACTGAATCAAAAAATAAGTATTTGTTTTCTCTATACGGTGGTATTAATATATCGATTTTTGATGATAGTGCCCTTTTACCCTGTCTAATTTTGTACTACTTTTGGAATAAGGGTCCCCATATCATGTACTGTACTTCCATCCCTGAAAAATTCAGCTTGTGACACCGAAGTGAGAGGTAACGTCAAAAATAAGCTTTAATCTACCTACATCATAGGTAGGTGTAGGTACTCTAGGTATATTCTACCTAGACAGTAGCTGAACTAGCTGACAGTAGTAATTAATTTGTTATCCGATAAGTAGTTGTCATTATATAAGTTTAATCATCTTATACCTCCTATAACGGTAGGTTTTGGATTTTTCCTGATTGGTTTGTTAAACAAAAATATACTGGGCATATAAATGTCTGTTACAGGTTAATTCGTTAAAGAAATATGTTACACACATATTATTTTAATAATAATAGTATAATAGTAATGGCTATATTATGTTATAACACATACATATGTATTGAATGTACTTATTTTAACCAATGCATTGTTTTGTTTTTTTAATCTCACAAATAAGAAATGTTTTATAGTTTTTATTATAAAAAACAGTGATTATACAATTTATTTACACCCCTTACACTGTTTTCTGTAAGGGGTGTAACCAGGAGTATATTTCGTAACCTCTTACGATATAAGAGGGCACAAAGTGTTTTATTACTTAATGCTTAAAATTTAATAATATATTTGTACATAAAATAAAATAGACTAGAAAGTCAATTAATTAATATTGACGTAATTACTAAATAAGTACAAGATTTTTTTTCTAATTATTTTAGTGTATTTTTAGTCACCTAATTATAAAGGAGAGATATCCAACCATTGCATTATTTTACTCACAAATAAATGTTTTATGGTTTTTATTATAAAACAACGATTAATTTATTATACACCCCTTAACCCAAACACTCCAAGGAGGATATTTCGTGACCCCTTATTTAAAGTGGACAAGCTTTATTAGTCAATGTTTTAATTACCCAGCGTCTTTAATAAAAATCTAATGTAATTTTTCATAGAAATGATCTGACATAAAAAGCAAATTTTATCAAAAAACTTTTTGATTATCTACAAGGAGTAAACCGCTGACAAATGTCTGTATACTAATGCCAAAGTAATGCCAAAAATACAAATTAAATACCAAAATTTCTCATATAATGCCCCACTAATGCCAAGCTGATTCCAATATAATACCACTAATACCACGAATAATATGTAACACATTTGTTTCACGAATTAACCTGTAACAATACTGGTAGGTACGTGCACAGATTTTTTCCTAGGTAACTTAAAAGTCGTTAAAAAGTCTAATTATATTTAAAGAAGATATAATTCCAACAAATTACATTATAAGGCCAATAATGCACAAGTAATACCATTAAAATTTTAGCGTTTTTAACTTGTGTAACATATTTCTTTAACGAATTAACCTGTAACAATAGTGGTAGGTACGCGCACAGATTTTTTCGCTAGGTAACTTATTAAGTCGTTAAACAGGCCTATAAAAGCTATAACAACATAGGTAACTAATATTTATAATTTAATTCGAGTTTTAATCTCAAATAATAAATGTTTTTACTGGTGTATTTCTGAAGTGTTCATTATTAAAAGTAGATATTCTTCAAGTTATGCGAAGTAATAAGTAATGTTTCCGGTGAGACCGCGTATATGTCACCGGATTCTGGTTAGTATAAAGACTTTTTCTATAGAAAGAGTTTTTTCTATATTTTCCTTTCAAAATAAGACTAATTTCTTCTTATTCTTTTAAATATTACAGTGTTTCTTTTTCCTAAAATGTTATACTTAATTTTCGCTTAAAATTAAAAAATCACAAATGGAGGAAAATATACGTTATTGAATAAAGTTTATACAAATCACTTTACCATAACAAAAAAGTAAAAACATGTCATGGCGGAAGATATTCAGGTGGCATTTCACACATTTATCTATTAAAATCGAGATTAAAATAATAAACTTGCGTAACATGTTATACACGAGATAGAAAGTTTCAGAATCGATTAATACGCAATACGCTACGCAGTCAACTTATTCCTATGCGCGGATGAGCGTCTTCAAGACTCTTCCTTCGGCCAGGGTCACGACGCCGCCGAAGAGGAATCGGCCTACGTTTGGCTAAACAGGCTGGACACGGTGGAGTACGATATTGGCGAGTCTGAATATTTATAAAAATTTGCAAAGTAAAATATGTTGGAAAAATAATTAATCCATACATATATAAAAGCTCAAAGGGTTTTTTTGTTGCATCCATCCCGCCGAAACCGCTTTACCAATCTTGATGATTCTTTTTTTAAATGAAAGGTATATATGTGTAGATTTGTTATGAAGTATTTTTATAGTGCTTAATGGCTATTTCTTTGTGTAAAACGACTAAATACTAAAACATACCTGAAAAACACCTACACACAATACCTCCAGAAATAAATTATTTGTCATTGTCAGTGGTGTGTCAGTTAGATTATATATTACGTTTTTAGATATTTTAGAGTGAGTTCATGCTGCCAGCTTTAGATACATAAATATTAGCACAAAGGTTCGTACACATAAAAATTGGCACAAAGGTAAAGCGAATTTATGAAATTTATACCCTTAGGGAGTAGAATAGGGAATGAAAGTTTGCTGTACGAAAATGCAATACTATAATATTATAAACCAGACAGTATAAAATTTTATACAAGGGTTTATTTAGTGACATCATAACGAAATATATCTTCCTCAATTATCCTTCAAAGAATAAAAAATAATCTATAAAGAGAGTATTAGTGCTCTTAATAAATAAAAAAAAGATGAAAAATAAAAAACATCTATGCTCACTAGCTCTCTATAAAGAAGTAAAAAATCATTTAAATCAATGCATGAACGATTCGAGGTGTACCGCGAACGTAGTCGCGAGAAAAAGCTAGTAATTTATTAAATTATTTTATTTAACTCATTAATTTTCATTAAAAAGGAATTTTTGTAATTCACCACTATATTAGTTAAAAACTAAGAAACTCATATCAAATTTAAGTTTTGCGATTTTGACTTATACTTTTTACAAAATCTGAACACATTTTAAAAGAAAAAAGTTTTTGATAATATTTGTGTAGATTGACTACAAGTTGTATAACATAAATTTCTATGACCGGTCTACCTAGTGGTCTGCAGCATCGCCTTGTGGTGCAAACGTGGGCCTGTTAATCTGTGACGTGACGCACAACAGCCAAGAAAAACAGAAGCGTGGCTAAGAATTTAGTAATTTAAAAAGTCTTTTAGATACAGTAGTAGGTATTAAAAAGTTTTGTGTTTAAATGGGGTTTGCCTTTAACAGTTAAAAAAATTATATCGTAAAGTGTAACTTTCCGTAAGAATTCTTTATCTGTCATTGATCATGATCTGTCATCATGTTAACCTGATGTTTTGTATGTTATTTTGTTTTTTTCGAGGTTTTTCTGCTTGCTTGTTTTACGGATAGGTGCGATCGCATAATTATTATTGATAATGTTTTATTTAATGTTCACACTACTACTTTTTCAGTGAATCTTTAAATCTGTTGTTTTTTGTTAAGTTCCTTATTTAAACATATGTATGTAATACACTCATATTAACACTAATCATATTTTTACGTTTTTATTCATCATTTTCAATGCCCTCCGGTTGCATCTTTGTAAAGGACTGTGAATTTTTCATATTTTCGTCTACAACGACGATATTTACAACTCTTTTTGGACTTTCTCACACCAATGGGCCACCCTGTATCTATCTCTTTGTTAGCTTATTAACTATATACCGGTTATGTTTTAACCATTTTTCAATCTGTTTTTTTTTCAATTTTTGTTAAATAGCTTTATAAAATAATACTTATTAATATTGGTAAATAAATAACGCTTTTAAATTCTATTGAACCATCGTTACTTTACCTGTATAATTGAAAACGACTAATGGTAAAGAACTTTTTTTATATGTTCGGCAACTTCAAACGCCTAAATATTTATAGATTTACTAAAAAATATTAACTGATACTTTAATTTTCACTGATATAATAAAATACAGGTTTTGGCCACGTACGTCCATAAGAGCGAACCAGTGTGCGTACGCGCGGAGCGTCTGCGCGGATGTTTTTTCAATATAGCTCATCCGGACGGAGCATACGCGACCCATGTGAAATCGTTCATAGGTATAAACTCATGGTACCCGCTCGAAGTCACGGACGGTCCGTTGCGGACGCTCCGCTCCATCTGAAAACGCTGTAATGTTTTTCTTGTCTTGTCCTAGCCGGTTAAAAGATGCCCAAATCGTATTGCTAGTCATATCTCAATTTTTTCAAATGGAACGGTAAAAAACTTTTTTTACGAATAATTTGATACCACACACTTGGTATTTCGAGTCAAATTGTCGTTATGGAACCGCATGCTACATTTACAAATAAACTATATGCGATATGTCATTATATTCAGAGTGTCATTTTCTATCGAATAAAGTAAAAATATACTGAGTTTTTTATTGATATGTTTTGACTGAACATGCAAGACTGACAGGTATATAAAACGTGAAACGTTATGTGTAGACGGCGCTTTATAGCTTAATTAATATTTCATAAGAAAATAGACACAATAATCTTGGAAAATGAGCGAATTCAAATAAAAATTATAAAAAAAACAATGGCAAATCGATAAAAAAAATGCACCGGGTCACGGTATCGTGTCATTTTATCAATATTTAATAATAAAATCGACAAAAAATATGAGCTAAATTAAATTTCGGTACGTTTTTCAATCTGTTTTATTTGCTAGTCTGAAAAATTGCACTTGCATTAGTAATTGCAGTTGGTTTGTTTTTTCAGGACGAGCTTGTTTTTCGTGTTTTTTCTGTAGGTTATTTTTCATAGTTATTTGGAATGATAAATTAATTAATTTTATATAAAATGCTATTAAAATTAGTTTAAAAATAGATTAAAAGTATTAATCAGTTTACATAATAACTATTTCGTCCCTTAAGTCTTCAATTTTGAATTTTTGAATTTTGATATTTTGATGACGTTTCGTGCACTACGAAACCACATCATCAATGAATGAAATCAACCAATCGTCCGATTTTAATGAAATTTGGTATTTCGATAAATGGGACCAAGGCCAACCTGACCGTCTACGATATGTGTCACTGTAACAGTTAGTTTTGACGTAAGAAACGTCAAAAGTTGATGTTTTGTCCGATCGCGACCAAATTTGGTGGGTAGGCTATGTGAGCGACGGTGTACACGGCCCACTCTGCAAAGTTTGAAACGACCGACGGCGACGTTTCGTTTACATCTTCATCAGGATGGGACTAAGGATTTGATATTGAAGAAAAATGTGGGTCGATTGCGGCATAATTGGGGGCGGACTACAGGATGACGCCCTCGACGTTTCGAACTGATGCTTCTAAATGGACGAAATCATCAGGATTTTTCTTAATTATGGGTCGATTGGAACCAAACTCGGCACGGGGATGGAGGTAACCGAAGGGAGTCCTCAGACAGACAGACGGACAGACAGAGAGACAGGAAGTAAGAAGAAGTTTCACTTCAAATATGCGCACATAGTGCACACACAATTTATTTTATAGACCACTTTCAAAATTTTACAGGTATCGGTTAACCTTCTGCTGCTATATTTAAAATATTTTAGGGCAACGGCCCAGCTACGTCGAAACACCGGTTCCCATTAGAACACCGATGTTAAGCGACGTAAGGCGTTACTTGTGGATGCACGGGTGACCGGTTCGAAACTCTGTATCGTGCTGTTGTCCAAAAAAAAGCAAAAGAGTAAAATCTATTGACCCACACTTCTCATTCACGCCGATTCGAGGCCGGATGAGATCGGATATCTCGTAAGAGTCGATTTAGACACTTGTCAAGTCGGTAGGCCATTGACCATAATATGGTCGAGGATGGCGGTTCGGATTCCGCGTAAACAAAGTAGGCCCCGTTCAGATTAGCCCTGGCAACAAAAAGGAGACGTTAACTGAAATCTTTACTGTTTAAAATATTTTTTTTTAAAATGTGAAGTTTAGATCTAAAAACTTTTTTATTTTTTAGATTCATAGTGGCGAATACCCAGTTTTTTTCTTCAAAAAAGTCCTATGGGTATTTCGCCACAGTAAGAAAATCAATAAAATAAAATAATTATTTTTTTGACAACACTGCTGCGTTAATCCAACATTTTTTTTAATATCAGTTTTTTTTTGTCAGAAAATAACTTTTTTGGTGTTACAACAAATTAAGGTTGATTGTTTTTCAATTTACAATTATTGTTTTAACTGAAAATAAAAAAAAAAATAGAAACGAATTCGCACTGCACAGGACGATATTTTTTATTTATGCTTCGTTTAACCTTGACGGGTGTAACTGACATACATGTTTGTTTTTTCTCTCGTTGCATAACTTTAATTTGCCGGCATCGAAAATTTACGAGCATTTAACTCTTTTCTAGTGTTATTCTACAGTTTGATCGTGCATAATATATCACGGAAATTTGTTTAATTATTGTTTATGATAAACGCTATAATTACTTACTGGAAATTTTTATTAATTAATCTTTTAGAGATTAACAATAATTAGCCCACTGACAGAAATAAGATGAGTGCATGATTTTTGCCTTATTTTATATTTATTATTCTGTATAGTATGTAATCATTAAATTATTTTCTGTTTTAAGTATTTTTATGTGTTAAATAGGTAATAGTCCAAGACCCCAGGGTTGCCACTGTTGCCAGACCTTACTTATTTTCTCACAAATAAAATGATACTAGCTTCTACGTCCCTCTAGTCAACTTGCATACCCTACAATGTTGCCGTTTGCTGTCGCCCTATTTTTTGAACGGTTTACATATACTAGACATATACCGTATGATCTTGGAAATGAACATCGATGATATTTCCCATATGATTTTTTTGGTTAATAAATAAGTGAAATGAATATCAGTAATAGCAGTGTTCGTTGGGAATGTAATCGCAGTTTTGTGTGTTTTAGTGTGCTTCGGAAACACGTTAAAAAGTTTCATCCGAATCAGATAGAGGAAATGGCACCTTCAAAAACTAAAGTATATGCATTTATCTGTGAATTTTGTAATAAACATTTTAGTACAAAGAAGAGTTTAGCATGGCATTTAAAATCACATGGACAAGTGGCCTAAGGTAATTGACCAAATTATCAAAGGAGTGAGGCAGAGTCAAATGTAAGCATTGTTATCCAGTATATTAGTAATGGTGGTGCATAGACTTTGATTGTGTCTTTCTTTGTCCTCTTTAAGAATTGAAAAACTGATCCCCATCATTGTAAAAATGTTTTAAATTCATCTCTTTATTTGTTCTTTTATTATTTTCTTTTGCACACTGTATAGAAAGAAAAGTTTTACTGAATTTATTTGAACAAGTAAAATTATTTAGTTTTGTCATTAATTAAAGCAGAACATTAGCTTCATTGATTTTCCAGAATAATCCTATTAGCTACGTAGGCACAATTAATGTTTCTTGCCATTTTAATCTATTGTTAGATAAAGCCGAGGGCAAGTTTAATCATGACAAAGTGCAGCCGCATAAACTCACATCTTCAGATAAATTGCACCAGAACGCATTATTCGGTAGTTTATAATTCAAAGTTAATTCCTCTACGTCGGATGTGATTGTTTTGAATTAGACTTGTTTTCTTTGGAGAAAAGTTTTTTATAGAGTTTGAGTAATTATGTATATAACAGTAGAAAATTACAGAAATCTACTAAAATGCACGAAAAGCATTTAATTTTATACTTTGGACATATATTTCGCTAAACATTTTAGAAGACGTTGAATTTTTTCTTGAAGACATAATAGTTAGAACTATTTTTAGAAATAACAGTTTATATAAAAATGCTATGATAAAATTATTATCTATTTATCGGGGCGTTTCACCATAGGAGTGAGCCACTTTTTTTATTTTTTCAGAAAAAAGTACTAGATTTGGTATGTTAGTATATGACATAAATTAGGATCGATTGACGTATTCAATTCTTTTCGGTCACTTCCTGTTTCACCGGAAACGACTACAACTTTTTAATTTTAAATGGCTCTTTCGGTATTTTCTACTTTATTCGATAGAAAATGACACTCTGACACAATGAATAGAATGACATATCATATGTCAACTTTTGACATTTTCCCTTAAAACAAAATTGTATTTTAAATTCCAATCTGCCAAGAGTGCCATGGCTATATTAAAAACACTATTTTTAATTCGTCTAATGTTTTTAGTGTCTTGTCCTGGCCGGTTAAAAGATGCCCAAATCGTATTTATAATCATATCTCAATTTTTTTAAATGGATTTTTTTACAAATAATTTGATACCAAACAATTTCAAATAAACCATATTCGAAAATATTAAAACTTGACATATGATATGTCATTCTATTCAGGGTGTCATTTTCTATAGAATAAACTAACAAAATACCGAGGGGCCATTTAAAAATCACAAGTTGTAGTCATTTTCGGTGAAACAGGAAGTGACCGAGAACACTGAATAATATGTCAATCAATCCTAACTTATGTCATATAAATTCTTAGTTCTGTGATCTGAAAAAATACAAAAAATTATAGAGTGCCACTTTTGACACGCACCCGGTATATCTATCGAGTCTACTCGTACTGAGTGAGCTTCAGAAACCACTTATTTAGCTAAACTTAAAAAAGATATATAGCAACTTTTTTTAGTAAAAAAAACAAAAAGCAAAACTAAAAACTTACATGATGGGATGGACGTGCATTTTAATATAATGGAAACTATAAAATACTAATTCTGTCGAAAAACTCGCATATTTTTTCTCAGGAATGAATCTTTTATAAGAACTTTTCGCCATTACTATACAATCTTTCAAAGGAAAATGCTGAAAAACCTCCATTCATTTTATATCTATTTTAGTATCATTTTGTTCCAATTTGCTATTTTTTTTAAGTATCGTAATTTTGAATTGATTAAATTCAATTGACGGACATTTGGATGGACTAAAAGGCGTCCAGGCATCCTGGCGATGGCGTCCAGACTAAAATAAATGGTTCTTTAGTATTGTGCTAGATTCCTGTAATTTTCAGTTTAATACCAAAAGTTTCAATATTAAATATGATATTTTTTAATGAAATTAATAATTAATATCTAATTAACTCTAAATTAATTTCTACTTTTTACTGACATTATCCCGTATGATCGAAAAAAACGGCGCTAGCGATGGCTATGACATGAAGATTGCTACGGTTGCAATAGCAATCGGAACGTACTATTATTAAAAATGAGAGACAATGGAAATCCAAAATCAATATTTTATTAGGGAATCATATTTTTCTTTTACTTTTACACAAAATATATTTTTTGCTTTGAAAATACTATAGGAAGAATGGAATTACACTTAAGCTTTTTCTCTGTAAGCAGAACAATGAAGCACATACTTTACTGTATATCGAAAATTCTCCAGCCCAATAAAAATCGTTTTTAAGTACGCATTTTCAAGTCGAAAATCCTACGCCAAAAAAATTAAGTGATCTAAAAAAAATTCTCTCTTCAGTAAAAAATAACAAAGACCCCGTTCCTTGACAAAGAAAAAGAAATTTCGTCAAATTTCGAGAGCGTCGTCCTTCGCTGATTTAACCAAAGATTATTAATTAATTTCACCGCCGATAGGGGGCGTCTTTATTTGACAGCTGCGTTCGGCGGCCGTGTCAAATTATGGTCAAATTAATCAAACAATTGACAACGAGATTGAAGGCCGTCTCGATCGTTCGAGGTACTTAAGAGTTTTGTTTTTTGTTGTTGTGTCTGTTCGCACTTGATAAATCAATTTATATATATTGATTGTGTTTTTAACTCAGTTAAAACTGTTGTTTGTTCCTGTTTAATCGTATCGTGTAGTGCGTACAGGGTGTCCTAAAGTCCTAAGTTCGAGCCTTATTGGTCGGTTAAATAAGTCGCTCTCATAGGTCCGATAAAGATTTTTGAAAAGGAAAATGAAAAACTAAACGAAAAGAAAATTAAACTAAAAAGAATAAAAAAAAAACAATAAATAAATTTTACTTAGCATAGAAATAAACAGCATTCTATTGAAAGAACTATAACTATAGCTTAGAAATAATAATAATAATTATGAGTTTATGTTTTAAATATTTCTTATATACCGGGTGCGTCTCAAAAGTGGCTCACCCGTATAACTTTTTTATTTTTTTAGATAAAAAAACGAGATTTGGTATGTTAGTATATTCCATAACTTATATATGATAAAAAAACGTAAAATTAAAAAATATTAAATTAACCTATTCAATTGTTTTCGGTCATTTCCTGTTACACCGGAAATAACTACAGATTTTGATTTTTAAACATTAGACTATCAAATCTATTTTTCCAAGGCTTCTTGATTAAAAATTAGTGTTTTTAACACATCCATGGCACTCTAGATTGAAATTTAAAATACGATTTTGTTTTAAGCGAAAATGTCAAAAATTGACATATGATATGTCATTCTATTCAGAATGCCATTTTCTAACGAACAAAGTAAAAATATACCAAGAGTGCCATTTAAATATCAAAAGTTGTAGTCATTTCTGACCAAAGAGGAAGTAACCAAAAACAATTGAATAGGTACGTCAATCAATCCTAATTTATGTCATATACTAACATACCAAATTTTGTTTTTTATCTGGAAAAAAAAAGTTATATCAGTTTTGAAACTGAAAAATATAATTAAATCTTTATTATATCACAACTGGAGCGCCATTTTAAATGCAGTGTTGTTAGGAGAACATTAAAAAAAAACCAACGTAAAATGAAAACCTTTTTGCATGTATGTGTCTTTTTATTTATACAAAAAAATTCAGCTCGCAGGAATAACACTAATGGAATAATTTTTTTAGTACATTTAATAATGCACTGGGTCTGTTTTTGACATCTAAAATAAAATAAAAAAATAATTTTAAATTGTACTAAAAAGTTTGAAATTTTAATTACGTACTGTTCTTTACAGTCTCACAGAGAATATTTAAAAATATATTCTGATTATACTGAAAATAAATGCTTTTCTATTTTTTTATTTGTTATTACAATGCTCTGGATGGTTCTTTATAATAAATCCGTTTTTCATATAAATAATATTAAACTACAAATTAAAAAATATGAAGTGTGAGTAAAGGTTCGAAATTTTAATTACTGCTTTCTACTGTTTTAAAAATGAATGTTAAGCTTAAAATCCAAATTATATATCGGGTATTTTTCAAAAGTGGCTCACCCCTATAATTTTTTTATTTTTCTGATAAAAAACGACATTTAGTATGTTAGTATAGATATAAATCAGGATTGATTGGCGTATTCAGTTTGTTTCGGTCATGGGCGCCGGAAGAATGAAATTTAGGGGGGGCAAGGTAAAAATGAATAAAAAATTGAAACACATTTTTTTATTATTTTACAGGAAACACCTAAAAATTTCATAATAATGATTATTTTTTTATAGATGGATGTAAGTAGATAGGTTTTATTTTTACTGTTTCAGTGATCCAGAGGGGGGGCAAATGTCCCCTCTTGCCACCCCGTCCGGCGCCCATGGTTTCCTGTTTCACTGAAATTACTACAACTTTTGATTCTTAAATGGTACTCTCGATATTTTTTTACTTTATTTGATAGAAAATGACATTCTAAATAGAATGACACACCATAATATGTCAACTTTTGACATTTCTGCTAAAGAAAATCGTGTTTTTAATTTCAATCTGAAATGTTATGGCTGTGTTAAAACTACCAGTTTTTAAACAAGGAGCCTCCTAACTCAATTTTTTCAAATGAAACGAAAACAAGGGTGGATCATTAGCAGGGTTGGAAAAAATCATGATTTTTTTAAAAAAATCAAAAAAATCAGATTTTTTTGATTTAAATCGGATTTTTTTGATTTAAATCAGATTTTTTTAATTTTAATTCAAAACAGTATTTAAACCGGATTTCCAAATGACTAGGACTTATTTCCAATTAAAGTCCTATCCTAAATGGCTAAATCTTTATAACCCTAAGCGATACCGATAACATTAACAATTCTACGGCGTGTGTCATTTTTCCACATCACCAATATATTCCGCAAAAAAATAGCTTTACGATGGTCTTTCAAATGTTCAGCATCGTCAAAAAAAGTATAATTTCTACTCTTAATAAAACAATACACTATTGTTCGGAAATAGTCTTTAGTCGAAAATGAAATTAGTATTATCTAAAGTCAAAGTGTAAAGTACTTACTGCAAATAAAAATGTCGGTAAGAAATTTGGAAACATACCAACGTTTCAAAAAAATATAAAACAACATATTTTTTGACAACGATTATAGATTTTCGGGAATGTAGTTTTAATAACCTTCGATATTGTCTATATCAGAAGAACCTAGTTCTGCACTAGTCTGCGAATGATATGTATTCGAACAGCGCATTTTTGTCACTTATACATAAATTTTAAAATAAAAAATTCCTGCGTTTAGCGATCTTATGGATTCACACGAAATTACTTCAAAAATCGGTTCAACATTTAAATTGATAAATAGATATTTTTATATAGTTTTATAAAATTTACAATTATTTTTCGATTTATTATCTGTTATATCTGTTACAGAAATATTTTTTATAGTTTTCTACGACAGATTTTTATAACTTTTACAGTTATTTTTTGATTTATTATAAAGTTTCAATAAAATTAATTTTTTGATTTAAATCACATGATTAAAATTAAAAAAATCACTTGATTTAAATCACGATTTAAATCATGATTTAAATCATTTGATATAAATCATGCCAACCCTGATCATTAGCATATTTGGGAAAATAATTTTTTAAGAATAATTTGGTATCACATACTCTATTCCTATAGATCATTGTCATACTTTTTTTTTGTATTATTATGTTTGGAGAAAGCTTGTATGTACAGTGTGTCCCATTTTTGCTGTCTTTGAGTTTTAGATTTTTGGAGTAACTCTATATGTTGAAAAATGCAATGCATATTAGTTAGCCTATTGTTTATACATGTGTATGTGTAAAATTGATACGAGAAAAACTATACCATACTATCAGATTTTTTGAAGTGAAACTTCTTTACGCGCGCTGGGAGTAAAAATTCAAAGCCATGACACACGAGCTAGTGGTAACGAAAAGTAGTAATGATCGAAAAAGTGTCAAGGACAGCCTACGGAAATACCTAGTGACGCTACGTGTATTTCAATTCAGATTCAAATTCAAATTCAAATTTCTTTATTAGACCCCATTAAGTTTTACAGAATAATATTAGAATTAATAAATGTGTGTTTAAAGGGATCGCACCGCAATTAAAAACCGATACAATGGCACAAAGTGCCAGAGTGGTGCGACCCCAAATACAAAATAGAAATAAATTAAATTATAGAAATGAACAAAATTAAAAAAATTAAAATTATATAAAAAAAGTGATTTTATCAGGAATGAGCGGAGATAAGCAGAGAGGCATAATGAAACAGTGTAAAAACCGGAACAGCAACCAATGACGGGCATATCAGAAGAACAAGATCTCACAAATCAGTCGAAGAAATTATAATATTTACGAATTTAGTAAATGATTTTTAATTTGTTTTTTATAATCTGTAAAGGATTGAAATTTAAAGTTATTAGAAATATTATTCCATAAATGTGGCGCTATGAAATTGAAAGATTTTTGGAAGTTAGCTGTTCGGTGTTCAGGAATTTTAAAATAATGCACTTATCCAGTCGAATGATCATGGTCAACGTAGTGAAACAATGAGAACAAATAGGGAGGCTGCTCTGTAGGTAAAATTCAATAAATGAATGTCATTAAATGAAATTGTCGTCTGTTAGTCATGGATAAAATAGATAAATTTTTAAGATGTGGCGTTATATGATCTCTAAAAGGAATGTTAAAAGAAAACCGTAGACACGAGTTTTGAAGTATTTGGATTTTTCTAGAGAATCTAGCGTTTATGGATGTACCATAAACAACATCGCCATAATCATAATCAATCATATTTGTGAGCAGTCCACGTGCTTATCAAAAATATTGATATTTTAATACAAATTTTGTGAAAGTGAATCAAATTATTACGTGTAAAAAACTATTTGTTGCGCCTAAAAACTATTTTTTACGTGTAAAAAACTATTTGTTACACGAAAAAAACTATTTCTTACACGTAAAAAACTATTCCTTATTCGTAAAAAAACTATTTATTACACGTTAAAAATATTTTTTTAATTTATTACTATTTCAACATTTCAAACTACACTTTTTCAAACATGTCCTTCATATCCTTCAATTTAATAGCTGTTAGTAAGAAGTTTAACTTCAAATATGCGCACGTAGTCCATACACAATTTTTTTATAATTCAATCACATAAAAACAAATAAACGGGACACGTTTTAAATTGGTTCTCTCTCAGACAGAAAATCGACGAAAGATTTAGAAGAAAATGGAAAGCAAATTACTCCGCGAGAAGAAAAAATGCGTACATTCTCGGAGAACATTTGTCGGCGCTTGTGCCATCTTTCCATTTGATCTAAAGCGATTTGGGGTCTTATTTTTTGTGGTGACGCGATACGAGAAATTCCACTAAATAACACCGACCGCCACCATTTTTGCTATCTAGCGAAATTCGCAGAGAAAGTAACATCGTAAAATGTACAGCTTATAAGAAAATCTCCAAAAATTATATGTGTAATATGAGAAAAATATAGCTCTATACATTTTAGTGATGAGTGAAATATCGGTAACTGTGACTTTGTCACTGATATTCTATAATCACAGTCACGGCCTGTGACTGATTTGAAAATAAACGGTGACTTGCTAAAGCGTGACGATTACAGTTAATTGTGATTTCTCTGGTAACGAGAAAATACTTCACAAAACGGGACGTCGTGCGTCGCGAACGCAGCTGCCGATGGCGCCGGTCGTGACTCAGTTCACAGTCACGAGTCACGACGTACGTCTCATAGGATAGATATCTGACAAAGTGATTTAATTTTTTATTATTTATGTATTTTATATTTTATTACTATTTTTTATCACTACGAATCGGTTTGGTTCCTTTATAGTTTAGCAGGTTTTTTTTTAAAGCCAAACATAAAGTTTTACCTTTATACTGTTTATTTTTTTTTAGAAACTTCATTTTTTATATATTTCGTTTATTTTAATACAAAGGAAAATACTTGTTGTTATGGTTATGAGCATATTGCATATTTTATTCTTTTCCCGTTGGTTTCTTTAAATAAAAAAATTGTTTTATTTTTATTTTTTAATATACCTTTTACCCACTGTTTAGTGTTTTCTATTTCAGCGGCCTTGGATAAAAGACAAATAAAAATTAGTATAACAACAACAACAGAATCGTATCATTCGTATCGTATCTTATATTTTAGCCGTGATTGTGCTTTCGGATTCATAATCATAAAGTCGCAGTCACAGTTAAGAGTCACAGATAATACAAAGTCGCTGTCACAGGTAAGCCTGTGAACAGAAAATTACGGTTTGGCTCATCACTAATACATTTATACTCACAATACCGGGTGTGTCTCAAAAGTGGCTCACCCCTATAACCTAATTTTTATTTTTTCAAATAAAGCACTGTTCATTAAAATGTTGTATCCTATGTCATAGGGCTTGTTTCTCTCTACAATTTTCTGTCTCACAATGTACCGTTTGTGTCCGGGAAGGGTTCATAGTTTCATAGTTGTCGATTTTCGAAAGAAATCAGTACATGTATATTATTTCGTATATTTTTCATTTTATTGATTTTATGGAAAGCACTGTTCATTAAAATGTTGTATCCTATGTTATAGGGCTTGTTTCTATTTACAATTTCTTGTTTCACAATGTACTGTTTGTGTCCGGGAAGGGTTCATAGTTTCATAGTTGTCGATTTTCGAAAGAAATCAGTACGTGTATATTATTTCGTACATTTTTCATTTTATTGATTTTATGGAAAGCACTGTTCATTAAAATGTTGTATCCTATATTATAGGGCTTGTTTCTATCTACAATTTCCTGTTTCACAATGTACCGTTTGTGTCCGGGAAGGGTTCATAGTTTCATAGTTGTCGATTTTCGAAAGAAATCAGTACATGTATATTATTTGGTATATTTTTCATTTTATTGATTTTATGGAAAGCACTGTTCATTAAAATGTTGTATCCTATGTTATAGGGCTATGATAATTTTTTCGAGGTCAATCGCCTTGACGTAATTTACTAAAAAACAGTAATTATAAAAAAATTAAAAAAGGATAGAATATTTCCAGTCACACAAATCTCTTTTTAAAAAAATATCACCACTACACCATTTAAAAATAATTTTTACTCCCAACAATGAAAATAAAATAAAACTTTCTTAAGGCCAACAGGTAGTAAGCGCCATTAAAAATTAAAGAAGATTACGCACTAAGTAAATGACGTCTAAAGCTTGACCTCGTCAAAATTATCATCGATTATCATACTCTAGACGTCTTTGACGCCGTTTTTTTTCGATCGTATGGTGTAATATATACCCTATCTCACTCTATCATAAATTTTTAACAGTTTTTGCTAGAAAAACATCGGAAAATATGGCATTTCCTCGATATACATTACAGAAAAATGGAGTCCGCTTTAATAAAAATGCTTTCCTTTCACAATATTTACTGTTATTTCAAATCATATCCGGACGGAAGTTATTAAAGGCATACATCTATATCAATCTCTTTTATTTTAGTTCTTGGAAATCTGGCTTATTTCCTATTTTTATTTATAGGAAATTTTGTTAGTTTTACTTTTCCTTCGAGCCAAACACACTGAATATATCATTCTTAGAGAAGTAAGTTAGCCTAAAGAAGTTTTAAATATTTGTTGATACAAATGTTACTTTTTTATCGATCTCACGAAATTTCTAAAAAATGTAATTTTAACATCGTGTCGGTAGACTGATTAATATGAAACTTGAAATACGAACTTATTCAGTATTACTCTGTATATTGCGTGTATTATTAAAGTTAAGGTGCCTGGTGGGGTGGAGGTACAAAACAGCTCTCCTCAATCATTTTTAGATATATCAATAGTATTATGTTATATTTATCAATAGCTTGGGTATCTAGATCTCAGCCATGAGCGGCTATTTGGAATTCGCAATTATCAGTAAAAATTATAATTTAATATTTACATAATTCTTTAGGTTAGGATACACTTTTTCTTATTGGAAGACAAATACAGTTTTTTTTATTAAGAGAAGATAAATTTATTAAACTACTACCTAGGCTGCCAATAATTAAAAAGAAATTTAGATGTAAAACTTCTTTACGCGCGAAGGCATTATTAATTGAATGAAAATTAAATATTGAATTGTGAATATGTGAATATATGAATTATTTGAATATTTGGACGAAAATTGGTTAGGTTAGGTTAGGCTACATATTTTTTAACTGGTTTGAAGAGTAATAACTCTTTGCCCATACCTGTATAAAACTACTGAGTGAAAAAATATACATTTCCGTGATTTTTTGCGTTAAAAATGTCTCTCGGTAAAAATCGCTACGAACAACCGTTCTCAATATATTTAGAATGGAAATAGTCAATATATGTCATTATTGACAGAAAATAAATATGTTCAGTAGATAGTTATTTGAGTGAAATGATAATTTTGGGAACTTTTTATTTTTTTAAATTAATCATAAATTTTTCTTCGAAAAAATGATAATAAAAGAGTTTCTGTTGAACTTTTGCCACTACAAAATTAAAAATATTGTCGAAAAATCCTCATATCAAAATGTCCCACCCTCCACTCCTAAAAATATGTGGACTTATTTAAGACTCAACCTGTGTAGGAGATTAATGTTACTAGATATTATCAAAAAACAAAAAATAATATAGAATTCTTATACCTATTGTTGTATATTTTAATTCACGTACTCACAAAGTTCCTCTCTTGTGGAGTACAATAGGGAAACAACACACACGTACGTAGTATATAGTTTGTTGTTATTAAATTTAAGCCAGGTAAACTGCCGGTGAATATTTAAACCTCAATTATCCGTAGTTACGGGAAACTGTTTACTTTACCCCTGAATTTACGAAAAATTGCCTCAGAGAAGCTGCTTTCAACCGCATATTATTTGGTTTTAGTAGTTGTAATACGTTCTGTTTTGAAGAAATATTAAATTTTTTTTGTTCCTAGCTATTGTGGAATATTTATTCACGCACCAAGGTTTCATATTTTGTTTTGTTAAAATAAACTTCGTAAACTTTCAAGGCTTTTTTCTTTAGAATATAGTGTAGTGGCCTTATAAAGCTTTACAAATCATCTTTATATTAACAGAATGTTAATTAAACGTGTCCCAAATTACTTATTAATAAATAAATGTAAAGACAATATGTACTTACTTATTTTTGCCCTTCCCTTTGACTTGCTTTGTCGATTTTGTTTATATACCAATCGAAAGCCTATATAAATGCCAATTTATGAATACAATTGTTTAGTATTTATCACTTGCTGACGGATTCTAGAACCTGGAAGACTCCATCTGTAACTTTGAATATGAATCCTGAAAAATTGTCTTTTTTTTAATGAATTTTATATTTCATTATTACAAAAAATACAGGATTCGGCAATAGTGTGTCGGGCATCTGTAGCTTTTCATCTGATGTATTTCAGGATCAGGATGATTTTTTTAAATGGAACACCCTGTATATTAATTTTTTTAAGACCTGGACTCGTTTATGGTTTTTTGAAGAGCAGTGCAAAGATGTATAAATGAGTGTATTTGTATTGGTATATTATAATCGTTTAATTATAATTTCGCGATTGTTTGCATTTTTTTTATTATTTAACATTTATTTATTTTCTTGTAAATTTCTTGTATCATTTTTTTTTTCTTTCTGGAGTTAAATGGAAGAGCAGAACATAATAATTTATGTTCTGAATTTCGCTCCATTTTCCACTGAATTTGTTTTATTCTGTTATGTTCATTTCATTGTGTTTATTATATCATTATTTCTCTTGTATTATTCATTTTTGTGGGAAATAAAGACAATTACATACATACATACAGTCTTCGGATTGTCACGGGGTTTTTAACAGTTTCAAGTTCATTTTTCTCCTTAAATGCAGATTTTTCTGGGTAATTTAAACTTAATAGGAAGCACCAGCATGAAAACACTGCAACAAAGACAATTTAAATTTAAATTAGTAAATTTAAATTTTCTGCAACTTTAAAAAGTAGCATGGTGTCATTTACATTTTTATCTGGTTAATTTTTTAATTATGTTTAAAGATACAGCAATCCTGATAGAAATAGTAATTAGTTAGGGTTTTAATTAACAACAGTTTCTTTGCGTTTTTTAAATTTATATTTCAAGGAAGGGTATAAGCCTTCGTTGCATTTGACATTTTTAAAAAGCCAACAGTGTGGTTATGGATTTTAATTATCAGTTTTTTTTCTATTTTTGTTGATTATGAAAAATGGTAGTTTTGTTTAAGAAATTTAATAATCTAATTATTACACGAGGCAGAGAAAATCAGTCACATATAGGGGAGCTCATAAAGTTATTAAAAGTTAACAGAATTAAGTTTTTTTATATTTTTACTTTTTCTGGCACTTTTTCTAATAAAAATATCAACTCAAGGAAGTGAATCTGGTTATTTATAGTGAACTAAGGTTCTAGGCCAGTCGCCAAGTATTAAAAAATAGCTTATGGCGAGAGCAAATCCGGACAAGCTAGAATAAACTTTATTCTGTTTAGTGTAAGGAACCACGTGTTAAATTTGCACCACCCCCAAAGCCCGGATTTGGCCGCCATCTTGGAAAAAGTCGCTAAAATTCGGTTCATTTTTTATTATTTGTCAATAACTCGATTTCTATCAACTTTAGTGCAAAAAATGTACAGACCAAAATTAAAGAAGAAGAAAACCTTACTCTTTTTATTTCTCCACACATTTAGTGGCTGCGACACCACATCCGCATTATACAGACAAGTAAAAATGAAATTCGTTAAAGTTTTACAGAAAGAAAAAGAATGAAAACAGACAGCTGCACAAACTTTCAAAGACCCAAACGCATCCCCAGAAGATATAGAAAAAGCTGGAGAACGATTTCTTCTTCATCTATATGGATCCAAAAAAATGCGACTCATTAGATAACTACATATACCAGTGTTTCGTAAAATCTATTTCCAAGAGCTTACCAAACCTAGCATCATTACCACCGACCAAAGACGCAGCTCGCTTGCACTCCTTCCGTACGTACAGTCAGGTACAGCTATGGTATGGGAAAGAAAAATCACCTCTGGATTGGGGATGGAAAAATTCAAAGAATGGGTTGATGCCCATTGCTACTTCCCAAGATTCAGCTCCCCAAGAATTATTAAATCTGATTTCATGTAAATGTGCCAAAGGTTGTAATACATCTTGTAGTTGGCGCAAAGCAAGTTTGTGTTGCTCGGTGATGTGTGCACTTTGTCAGGGCAAATCATGTTCGAATAGTTTGGAGGTGGCAAAATTAGAGGAAGATGAGTACGAGGACAATTTTCCTCTCGATAAAGATCAACGAAAAGAATATTCTGCACCTTATGAACCAGATCCGGAATATGATACAGATGTGGAAGACATTCAGGAAGATTATATTGAACAGCCAGTAACATAAAAAAAAACGAAGGAACTTTGATGAACCTTCCACCTCAAAAGAAACCTAAGTTGACGACATGTGGATGAGGCCTATTGGGAATGGGGAGACCACTAAAAAAACGCGCCGGGTACTTTACCTCAAGGCATCTCCCTGAGAGATAAGGCGGTTAAACTTGATTTTCCACCAGTCGCGCAACAATAAAAATTTAGTCCGTTATTGCGGTTAGAACACAAATTGTGTTCTTCCATTATGACCGCGACAGCAGGCTATTGCCAACCAGTAGCAAACAAGTTTTTAGGCTTTATGTCTCGGGGGTGTCGCTCAAGGTGGTATGGAAACAAGTACAATTAACCCCGTATACAGGGTGTTTCAAAACAAATGCGAAAAACTTCAGGGGGTGATTCCTTGTTCAAAATAAAGGGTAGTTTGCTTCATAAACGTTGGGTCAAAAGTCAACCATTAGAGAGATATTGCGGTACAAAGATGGCGGAAAAATAATGTTTTTATTTTTTATCTTGAAAACGAAAAGAGATAGACTAATAAAATTTTATGGAAGCATTACTGTTATGAAAACACACTTTCTGGTAATTTTTTCACTTTTTTAAAATGAGTGGAAGGGGTTGAAATAAACTACCCCTATCATTCTTGTTAACGAAATTTAAAGAAAAATCTTATCAAACACATGCAAAAAAATTAATTTGGATAGTTTAGTTTGTTTAGAAACTTTTCTATCTCTTGTATTTTTTTGAAAAAACTCACCGATTTGAAATTAAAAAATAAAATGTAAAGCATTACATGTCAGGACAAAAAACATTTTCTGATAAAGAATCTAGTAGGCTGCTGTAATTTTTTTAGGAAAAAATCTAGTCGGCCGCTGTTACTTTTTAGGATGTTCCTAATATTATTTTATTTGACATTACTCTACTGCGATACGTTATTATATAGATGATTTTTATTATCGTTATTATCACTAGATTCTTAATCTAAAAATGTTTTTTGTCCTGACATGTAATGATTTACATTTTATTTTTTAATTTCCAATCGGTGAGTTTTATCAAAAAAACACAAGAGGTAAAAAAGTTTCTAAACAAACTAAACTATCCAAATTAAAGCATTTGCATGTGTTTGATAAGGTTTTTCTTTAAATTTCGTTAACAAGAATGATAGGGGTAGTTTATTTCAACCCCTTCCACTCATTTTAAAAAAGTAAAAAAATTACCTGAAAGTGTGTTTTCATAACAGTAATGCTTCCATAAAATTTCATTAGTCTATCTCTTTTTGTTTTCAAGATAAAAAATAAAAACATTATTTTTCCGCCATCTTTGTACCGCGATATCTCCCTAATGGTTGACTTTTGACCCAACGTTTATAAAGCAAACTACCCTTTATTTTGAACAAGGAATCACCCCCTAAAGTTTTTCGCATTTGTTTTGAAACACCCTGTATATAGAACACGTACATTATATCAAACTTTAATTTTGTCTTCGTAAAATTCGATACTTTGGGTAGTCGCACGAAAAAAAACCATACAACGTTTTTTATAGATTTTTTCTTTTCTTTAATTTTGGTCTCTATATATTTTGCACTAAAGTTGATAGAAATCGAGTTATTGACAAATAATAAACAATAAACCGAATTTTAGCCAATTTTTCCAAGATGGCGGCCAAATCCGGGCTTTACGGAGAGTGCAATTTAATACGTGCTTCTCGACACCAAACTAAACAAAATAAAACTTATTCCAGCTTGTCCGGATTTGCGCCCGCCATCGATGCACTTGCCGACTGGCCTATTCCATTACATTTTCGTTTCAATTTCAAGAATTTTTAAGAAAATCTGTTTCAATAAACGTGATAAATGCAACTTTTTAGCGAACTCCATATCTTTGGCTGCTCATTTTTCTATTTAAATGCAGATTTTTCTGACTAATTTAAACCAAAAAAGAAACACCAGCAAGGAAACCCGACAACAAAAATAATTACTCATTTAAATTTTCTCTAACATTTTTGAAACCACGGTGTTATTTCATTTTTCATCTGGATATTTCCTTAATTGAAATTTGAAAGATAAAACAATCCTGGCAGAAATAGTAATTAGTTAGGATTTTACTTAACATCAGCTTATTCGCGTTTTTTAAATTAATTTATAGAGGGATGAAATAATCTTTTGCTGCATTTCGGAATTTTAAAAAATTCATCTTGTGTACATCTAGTTCATAATAATTATTAATAGTTAAAATTTATTTTTGTTTGTATCGTTTGAAAAAAAAATTAAGTCAAAAGAGAGTTAAAAAATAAACATTTTTTGTATTTAAAGTATTTCATAATTTTTAATGGATTCGCAGATAAAAATATATTAATAAATAAAAAAAGTTTCAGAAATATTAATAAAAAATAAATAATAGTATAATAATATATTTTTTAGTTATTTATTAATATCTCTGAAACTATCGAAATATATTTACTCATATCTTAAGATTATGTAAAGTGATCTGAAAGGAAGCCAAAAATGTAGTAATATACAGGGTGTTCCACTAAAAAAATTATCCTGATCCATTCACACTTTTTTTATTCACAAAGTTTTTTGTTATAGGAGCTACAGATGCCCGACGCACTATTGCACTATTGCCGGATCCTGCATGAAATCCCATGTATCTGTTCTATGATCCTATTATTATGAAAAAAAAGTTTCTTTTTTGAATTTCACTTTTTCCGAGACTTTCTAGTAACAAATATTAACGTAAATAATTATATCTGGGTACCTACAGTGAGCTAAATTTATTCTCCTATATTTTCTTTTCAATTTCAAAAATGTTGAAGAAAAACTGTTTCAATAAACGTGATGAATGCTAGTTCTTAGCAAACTCCAAACCCGGCGTTGTTCATTTTTCTATTTAAATGCAGAATTTTCTGAAAAATTTAAACTAAAAAAGAAAGAGTAGCAAGAAAATAGGACAAGAGAAACAACTACTAGTTTAAATTTTCTCAGACTTATAAATGTGATATACCCAAACCAAAAATAATGATCAAGGAAGAATCAGTAATTAGTTTATTTGTGTTTTTAAAGTTGATTTTGGAAGGAGTGATAATCTTCTTTTGCACTTGACAGTTTTGAATAATTGTCAAAGATTTAATTTTCCTTTATTTTTTTTACCACCGAGAAAAAATAAAGATTTTCCTTAATTTCAGTAAAATAATGAATATTATTTTACTTAAAATGAAATATGAATAATTTCAGTTTAAAAGTAATCTAAATCCAATCGTTTACTGTTCTTTTGTGCAGATCTTTTGTGCGCCTTGTTGAGTGTACCAACATTTTTTGACCGTGTATGAACGAATATCTTAGCTTGCAAAAGGGTAAAAGACAATAAATAGAATAACTTATAATCTAAAGATATTTGCACCAAACCTTCAACTTTAGCTTCGAGTTCGGCAACCAGGGCCTTAGTACTTGCGGGTGGGGATCTGCTAAACTAACAAAAATCTCTTTCGTTTTGAATGTAATAAATGTGGCATGTTTCCAAAGTATTAAATTATAAACCTAGGTATGAGGATACTTATTATATTATTATTATTTCTTTTTTATTAAAAAGTTCAGAACAGCATAGTTGGATTCTTTGGAATAGTGATCAATGTTTTCTCTGTCGTGCTCTTTTACTTGTGAATACCAGGCAGAGTCCGGCACTTCTTTCATTTCATTTAATAAAATAAGTAGGGCTATTTACAAATTTAGCGTTTCATTTACATAACCTATTCTCCTCAAATTTCCCAAAACAATGCTTCTGTCGGGCGCATCCAAGGTAATCAAAATAAAAATATTTATCTACAACCGTTTAGTTATAACGTTTTTACATCACTATTTTTTTAGTATGTCAGTTACGTTATGAGATTCATAACACAACTGGTGGTGTTATGAATCTATAACACAACTAGTTTTATAATAATGAAAAACAACTACGAACATCTAAATATATTAATTTGTGATACAAATTCCTACTACTAATTATTATAAATATTAATAACACATTTTTTACACTTCTTCAAAACATTTCCTGCTGCTGATGATGATGATGATGACGATGATAATAGTGAAGGTCTAACTGAAATAGATGGGCTGTTGATCGGTTTGGCTCGCACTCGGGCTGGTATGCTTCCTCAGCGATTCTTGATCCCAAAATGTGCTGCGCAACAATTTTCTTGTTTTCTTTTGATGTACATATCTATATATCCCTCGACGGAACTACTTCTCCAACCTCCATGACGCTTAACCATTAGTAGATCTGTCAATGTGACAAATGTCATAGTTAAAGGTGGGCGACTAATAAACGAAAATTAAATCAGCATTTTTTTATTTTTCGGTTGTAGATAAAACGTTGTACATGACACGTGCGTTTAAAGATGATAACAACACTCGTGTAATTAGAACGACTCACGATCTCGTCGTTCACACTCGTTGTTGTAATCATGTTCATAAACACACTTGTACTGTAAATAACTATTACAACACGTAGGTTGTAGCGTTTTTTATAAAACATTACCACTGCAAACGGCAGCTTTTCATCGGAGAGCAGTCGTTGATAAGGTATTTCACTAGAGAGAAAACTAATCAATAACAATAAACAAAAAAAATATAGATATTGTGCGCCAAGCATGTACAGAGAAAGAAAACACAGTTGTATATTACTTAAAACTAATGGCTATATTTATTCATGATGAATTCTGATGGTAAATAGCATTGTACAATTTTAATAATTATTATAGTGGTTATATGTCGAGTAAAAAAACTATGTATGTAAATAATATTAAATATGTTCTGTGAAAAGACTATGGAAAAATACAATGCGTGAAGTTATAGAAAATATATGAAAGGTAGCATTACTTTATTTAAATTATTGTTTATTATGCGGTGTTAAATCCGATAGGTTGCAAGCGTAGATTCTAGAATCTATTCGGTTAATCATCTTTAAAATCACGCAATAGATATATACAGAAAGTAATACTATAACAAGATATGTTCGTAATGAAACCTAAGCACTAAATCATATTTTAAATACTAAACAGACATAAGGAATTTAACCACTAAACGTAAAGTCTGTACGATAAGACGTATGTTATATTTTTAAGACTGAAAATCTAGAAAATCTAAAACATAAAAACTAGAACGTAAATCTACACTTAGCTGTTCGTTCTTAAGGCAATCCTGCTTCAAACAGTACAGCGTGAGGTGGGCTTGCATCTTTCTTCTGTTTCTCGGCTATCCTGTTGGCCAATACAACAAAAGAGGCCAGGATGAGGACACCATGAACCAATACAGCCGTAACTATCGACTAGGCTTAAAAACAGGAACAAAGCAGCATGTGGCCTATGCCACATCCACGCTGGGGTACTCTGTACATAGGATAAACTATCTGTACAGTGGACACCTGTCCATAGGAAAACTATACATGGGAACACTACCCGTACCTTGGATACTACTAGGACCTTGGATAATGCCCGTACCTTGTAAATAGTCCGTACCTTGGACAATACTATATATGGGACACCTGCCCATACCTTGTTGACACAGTCCGTCCATAAGACCCTAAAAATTCGAAACTCTTGTTTAAAACCAAACAAGGTTTAATAAACAAAATAAACCTACCTCGAAACACTTCCGAGGGCTCAATAATAAACAAAAGAACTGTCCTTTCTTCCATTTAACATTCTGGAGGATAACAGCAAAAGTACACCAACGTGTCAGCAAAATACAAATACGAGTTAAGGTGGGTCAATCCAAAACTCTACCCTAAAAATATTCAATAATAATATCGAATCTATAAAAGATAATAACTCATCTTTACCTGTAGCTTCGAAATGGTAGCTGATTCAGATTTTGCAGCAAGATTTAAATTGCCATTTCTAAAAGCAGGATTTGCAACCGTGCGGCAAACCGTCCAAAAACAAAGTGAGGTTAAAACGCAGAGAGGCGCCTTGAAAGGATCTTGACAGCGGGCGCCTCCACAGAACAGTGAAACGATAGCAGGGTTGCTGACTAGAGAACGTAAAAATTACGCCAAACGCGTCAAATAAATTATCCGGCCTGAACGATACGGAATCGGGTGACGATACGCCAGACATCATATATAAAAAAGACATGTAACGAACTAAAAACGTTACAAGGTTCCTATTACTTTATTTAAATTGTTTCTTATACAATTGGCCACAATATTACAGTACGTCTGTCCGTTCTGTAGCTACGGGGTATCCGTGAGAGGGGAAACGATATTCTCTCGATTATTTTCGTAAAAAATTAGACGCCGCGTCCCATCAATAAAAATTCGACAAATTTGCAAGTAGCCAATAACGTGAGTGGGCGGAGCGATTTGCGGTGACGTACTCGTCAAGTCGACGTATAAAATATATTGCTGTTTATTTAAATCTTTTTTGTCCGCATTCCTTTCATAGACACAGATCCAGCAGACGTACTGTACCTCTACAACTTTGTTGAACGAACTTGGGTAGTTATACTACGGGCCTTTAAAAAAAGAAAAAAACCTTTAGACACAATACAATTTGAATAGCTATTTATAGATTTCATACTTATTTTCACGGATTTCAATACGAATATTTTATGAATACGAAAATAACTCCAAAACTCCATGAAAGCGTAGTAATTTAATAAGTTTCCATATAAATATCTCTTTAAATTCCATTTTAAAGCGCCTGGGCGGTTAGATCCGGAAATATAATACATTTTCGCGCAATCTGTTGCCTATTTCTATGCTAATTTCAAGCATAACGCTCCAGGAGTTCGACTGACACAAATACGTACTGGAAACAAACATGACATTGTCTTTTTATATTTATGATTTACGTCATCCTAGGTATACATATTGGAAACAGGATAGAAAAATGCATTTGGGTATTAAGGAAAAGTCTATGTTTAGATTAGATAGATTCTATATTTAGAGCTACTTATTTCTTGAAATGTCAAATTAGACATACAGGATGACGCATTAATGCGAGGAAGGCCAATATCGTCTTTGTTGATAAAGATATGAAGAAAGTGATTACACTTCCAAAAAAAGTAATGATTAAGTTGTAAGTTTTTTCAAATTATAATCCCAATTTTTATGTACATCGTCATTCTCAGCTTATTCAACCATTTCCAATTATGGTGAAGCCTCCCTCATATATTTAGACACTCTCTTTGTAGTTGGGTTCATTGTTGTCTATTTTTGGCTATGTGGGCCCAAGTTATCGCTGCTAAGTTCCTAATATCATGGTCCCATCTCAGGTTCGGTCTTCTTCTAGGTCTCTTAATTCCTCGTGGGTACCATGCTGTAATTTTTGTGGTTCATCTGTTGTCTATCCTTTTTGCCATTGCCACTTGAGGGATTTGACTCTGTGGATGACATCTATTACCTGGGTCCTTTGTCGTATCCACTCTATTCTTTTACGGTCTCTCTTGGTTATTCCCAAAATATTTTATTAATTGTCTTATGTTTAATTCTTTTGTTTTTTGGTATACTTCTTCTGTTGGTGTTAGTGTATCTAGGTTAAATAATATTTTTAGTATTTTATTTTTTTGTGTTTGTAGCATGTTTAAGTTTTTTTCTGTTGTATTACTCCACGTATTAATTAAATATATATTCCTTGATGAAAATAATGCATGATATATTGGTTTCTTCATATTTGGTGGTATTATGTTTTTAAGTTTCAGGAGTGTGGCAATTGTTCTGGCGTTTTCTTTTTTAAACTATTTATATGTGTGTCCCATTTTAAATTGTTATGGATTTTAATGCCGAGTTAATTGACTTCAGATATTTCTTTTATTTTTTGCTCGTTTAGAATTATATTTAAGTCTTTTGTTTGCATTTTTGTATTAAATCATATAAATTCTGTTTTGGATTCATTTATAGTTAGCGAATTGTTGAAGCACCACATTTCAAATTTCTTCAGGTCATTATTTAGGTTCACTTGTAAATTGTTGTAATCCTTGTCAGAATACACCATACATAAATCGTCAGCATACGCAAACATTCTACCAAAAAAATTTTGTTCAAATAAATCGTTAGTATATAGAATATATAGTAATGGTGGCAATTTGCCGCCTTGTGGCAGGCCATATGGAGCTATACTACTATTGCTTTCTATGTCTCCGGCTTTTGTTTTCTGGGGTCTGTTATTCAAAAACTTTTTACTAACTTGATGTAATTACCAAATCCATATGAAATGAGTTTCTCCAAGAGTTTTTCTTTACTGACAGTATCGAATGCATAATATTTTGTTCAATGCTGATAATAAAGTAATTGGTCTGTAATTTTGTGTTTCGTTCTATTTGCTTTTTCTGTATATAGGGATTATTGTGGATTGTTTTAGGTATTGTGGGTATATTTCTGAATTTAATATGTCATTTGTTAGTTTTAGGAGTATTGGTATTAAAGTTTTCTTGTTATCTTTGAGTATATTATTTATTATTTTATCAAATCCTGGTGCTTTGTTTCGTTTTAGTTCATTAATAATTTGTTCCATTTCTTTTTCTTTTATTTGTTTAATGTAGCATTTATCGTAAGTTTTCTTAGTAGTTGTTGTTTTAGGTATTCCTTTGCTTTTTAATATTTGTTCTTCGGCTAACATTTGCCCTACTGTAGTAAAATAGTTATTTAATTCATTTGCTATAATTTTTGGATCAGTACTATTTATTCCATCATTTTTGGTAATTTCTTTAATAGTATTGACATTTTTATTGGGGTGTATTTGCTTATTAATGAGTTCCCAAGTTTTTCTGCTGTCATTTTTATTTTTATTAATTTTTTTCTTCTGAAATATTGTTTTTTCGTCATTTTTATAAGGGCTAATGCATATTGTTTGTTCGATATATCTTATTTTTAGAAGTTCGTTATTTGGGTGTTTTTAGTGTTTCTTATAAAGTTTATTTCTCTTTCTTATTTCTTTTATAATATTTTGAGTTATCCATGGACAATCATCTCTTCTTTTTAATAATGTTTATATTTCGGTCTATAATTTTTTCTATAGTTTTTGACAGTTCTTCATAAGATTTAATTTTATCGGTCTTTAGTTCGGAGATCATTTTGTTTATTTTTGAATATTTCGTTTTATTATTTCAAATTGTGTATATGTAGGTCCTTTGGTTATTTTTGATTCTAGTGTTACTTTAATTAAATCGTGATCAGATATATTAGAGGAGATAATGTTCATTTTAATGGACTTATCTTTAATATTTGTGATAACATGATCAAGTATGGAGTTGTTAGAATGTTCATTATAACGAGTGAATGCGCATGTTTTCTTTTTATTTAGGGTTTTGTAGTTTCGTTCTCGATATATGTTGTAGTAGTTGTCAATCAGAGTATTTTTTTCCATTATATTTATATTAAAATCTCCCAGGATGGTATGACTTTTCTTCTTATTTACAATATTATTAATCAAAGTGTTTTCTAATTTCGTAAAATCAACATGAGGAGGCTTATATATAAGAGTGATTGTTATTTTTTCTTGTACTAGTTCGATTGTTATTATTTCTATTTTATTTATGATGCTGTTTATTTTTTCTTTATATTCTATTCCATGTTTAAGATATATTAGTATTCCACCTCCTCTCGTTTGGCGCGATCTAAATATTGCATTATAGCCATTAATGTTATATAGGTGTTCTCTTTCTGGTGATAACCATGTTTCTGTGAGTGCAATGATTTCCGCATAATTTCGTATTTTGGGAAAGGTTTCAATTTCTTCAAACTTGTTTCTAATGCTTCTTATGTTTTGCATTATGATGTTAATCATCTATAGCGGTCGTTGTTATGTTATTTTTTGTTTTTATTATTTTATATTTATTGGTCTAATTTTTCGATATCTGCCAACTGTTTGATTTTTATTTTGTCGCTTGTTTCTGTTTCCCTGATATATACCTTACCGTCTCGAATCCATGTATATCTGATTTTCTTCTCTTTCTTTAGCGTAAAATATTTTCCCTGTTAAAGTTGTTAGGTGTTCGTTTATGAATATATCGTTGTTCCTTCCTTTAATGTGACTCTTCTCTTGTTTGTAATGATCCAATTTCTTTTCGTGCTTTCAAAATATTAATTTTTGATTGCTTATTGTTTAGTGTGATTATGATTGGGTTGTTCTCGTTATTTGATTTTTTTCGCTAACAGTTTTGTATATTTGCAATGGTATTTGTGTCACAACTCATTTGTTGTAATATTTTCGTTACAACTTCTTTTGTATTTTCATTTTGATCTATTTTATCTACTCCACTAATAACTATATTGTTTTCTATTTTTTCTCTCTCCTGACTTTCAATAATTTTTTCAAGGGCTTCTAGTCTTTCTTTTAATATTTTGTTATCTTTATCTTGGGTTTTCAGTTCTTTATTTTCGTTTTGCATTTCATCAAATTTTGCTGAGAGGATTTAATAATATAAAAATTATCTACTTGGCAATATTTAATTGTATTATTCTCTAGACCATAAATGAAACGCAGAGGGCGAATATAAATATATATCCGAACAATGCTGAACAATACCGACCACTTAAACCAGAAACTCACCTTAATTTACATCCTTTATAACCTACTCTGTTTTATTTATCCCCGAAACAAATTAAATTTGGACCAAAATTATATTACAATTTCCTCATAACCTTTCCTAAATATAGCCCGAATTAAGTAAATCCCAAATAAATTTCACATCAAAATGAAAAACACGTTTTAAAGTATTGGGAAAGTAAATTCTTCAAAACAATATTTAGGTTTTATCGTATTGAGTTAACAATTTATGATAAACATTTTTGTTCATATTTCGTATTTTAAATTTATAATATATAAAAAACTTGAAAAAGACTCGACTGTTATAATATTATATTATAGATCAATTATAGTTATTAATGATACAAGTTCGATACGAGCATCATAATGAAACGCGTGTAACGTTAAGCCACGAGACGTTAGCCGAGTGGCTTAGTTACACAAGTTTCATTAAAAAGTTCGTATCGAACGTGTATCATTCAAAAATTAATCTACGACGCGACACGAGGGACGATCCAAAGAGATTTGATTTAATTTAAAATATCAGAGATATCCTCATAAAAATTAAAATTCAAAATTATCAGGTGCCCATATTAGTACTACATTTTGACTTTGACAACTCAATTATTGATGTTCAATTTTGTGTTAAACGTTCAGTTTTAGCAAAAAGCAAAAAATAATATTAATATGGGTGATTCTGATTCTGAAAGTGTCCCTTCGGATATTGAAGGCATTGCGCAAAACGTTGTCGATTCCCTACTTCCCGAAACATCAAGACAAACGTACGAGCAAGCCTATGTAAAACTTGAAGATTGGTGTAAAGGGAAAGGAATCAAGAATAGTAGTACCTTTTTTTGCTTGTTTCTTATTTTAAAATTTGCGTGTTATTATGAATTCATAATAGCACTAGTGCTATTATGAAAGCCATAATGACATACAAATGACAATGTTAAATGTGTCATAATGACATTGTCCTAGATTAAGTTTATAATGTTATTTACAGTCTTTATCTATCCTATTATATAGGACAACAAAAATAAATTTACCAAAAAATATCTATCATAATTTATAAAATTATGACAAAGAAAATAATAATTCTAAAATTTCCATATAATTTTCTGTAATAAGTTCAGTAATATAATAAAAGTTCAACTTTACGATATAATTGAGTTCCTTTTGTTTGAATCTTTTCTTCGACAAAAAAGCATTTAAAATGCTTGAACGAGCAAAAAGGTAATTTGTCTGGAGTGAGTCACTTTTTACTGAAATTATAGAACAAAGAAAGATTAAAAGGATTTTATTAAAAAATTTAAGAGTTTATTAAAAAAGTAATAAAAGATAAAATTTTATCAACTTCTGTCGATGATTTTTCAATTTTGATGATATATAATTTAAATATTTCTAGTTATTTTTTTCTCGGAAAGAAATATATTCTTTATTTAAATCTTAATCTTAATTTAAAGACTATTTTTTACGCGTAAAAAAACTATTTGTAACCTGGAAAAACCATTCTTTACGCGCAACAAAATTTTTGTTACGCGTAAAAAAGTACTTTTTACACAAAAAAGTTATTTTTTACGCTTAAAAAATATTTCTTTAATTTATTACTTTTTCAACATTTCAAACTACATTTTTTCAAACATGTCCTTCAGATGTTTCAATTTAATAGAATCTTCCTAAACTAAAATAAAAAAAAATCATTCTATTTAATTTATTTTTATTGTATTATTAAATATTACGTCCGCTTATGACGATGCTTAGGTAATCCAAAGGATAAAACACCTCCACTGGAAAGGTCGGGTATTTATGAAATTTCTTGTAAAGATTGTAATCAGAAATATGTTGGGCAAACAAGAAGATTAATATTAACTAGATTTAAAGAACATTTAGCTCAGATAAGATATGGTAGACTGGATAAATCTTGCGTTGCCGAACATATTGTTAATAAAGAACATTATATAGATCTTAATAATTTAAAATTAATTAAACAAGTCTCAAATTACAGGCAATTAGATGCATATCAAAGCATCAGAATTAATAAATGTAAAGATAGTATGAACAGAGACAACGGTCCAATTCCTTCAAGTCCTTTGTTCCTACTACTCTAGTGGCGGAAATCTAACTGTTACGCTCAGTGGGCTTTGACTCGGTTGGCTAGATTTTGCCACGCCCACTCGGTGCCCACTGAGCGAGTATATAAACGCTCAACTTGTAGATTGTACTTTAGTTTAGCGAAACGCGCGTCCAGTGTAAAAGTAAAAATGTTTTGGTGTATTGTGGTGATTTAGTGTTTTATTTTGTTATATATTTTTTATTTTTTCAGAATTCCGTTTCAGTGGCAAAATACCCAGAGGCTTTCTTTAAGAGATACAGGGTGTCATTTAGAAGTATTTGATATTAGGTTAAAGTTTTCTGGTGAATTATAGGGTTTGAACATTTTTATTTAAAACTTCAAACCGAATTTACTGAAAAACTATCTGCATAAAAGCAGGTTTTATTATGCAAACGCAACTTTAATCTGCTCATAACGCCTCTCAATACCAAACGAAATCCCCGTATCTATTGCGTACGTGAATCGAATTCCCCAGAGCAATTTGCAGTGTCAATTTATGCATATTAACCGTCAACTAAAGTTGTCCAGAGCGTGGATTAGAGTCCAGGCTGGTAGACAAGGCCGCAAAATTTAGATTAGACTCGGATGGTCATCGTATCAGTTGCATCTTTATTATGTCGATTAAATTTGATCAAAATATAAACTTATTTTATCCAACAGCTACTACTTATACAGACATTACTCACATGTATACATGCATATAAAAGAAATACCGTATGATCAAATAAAAACGGCGTCAGTGATGGCTATGAAATGAAGATCGCTGTCATTTTATATGTAAAATTATATGAGATATGGGATATGTCATTTGATCGTCATTTCCAAGCCAACTGGACGCCGTTTTTTTCGATCAACGGTATAAACACACGCGTGAGTTTTTGAAGTTATAACAAACTAGTGTTATAAGTTATAATTTCAAAGCCAAACCATTTTATAGAAATTATTAAGCTTTATTCATAAATTATTTATTCAATTATTTATTTAAATTAACATTAACATTAAATGAAAATAAAACTAAAAATAATAATAATTTAATATTTAGTCAGCGCGTAAAGAAGTTCCGCTTCAAAAAGTTTGATAAATCATGTCCTAAAATTACATTAACAATTAGTAATATTTACTAGCCTATTATATAATTATAATTATCTATTATATTATATTATTATAATTATAAAACAAGTAACCACAAAACTACAACATAAAAAATCTATTCACAAACTAAAATTCCTAAAATAAATGGCGAATAATAATAATTTCTTTTACACACACCACTGGCACTAGCAGTAGATTGCGTTTGTTGTCGAACATCCAGTCCGTTCAACAATCGATCCGGGCATATCTTTCATCTTCATCTTTTCAACGCTAACCGCACCGATCTCGCCTATCTCTTTCTCAAAGGATTGATGGTTGAACGGGCCGGGAATTCCAAGAGCTTTTTCGTTACTAATCGACATCTTGATAGAAACTGGAGGCCTGCCGCTTCTTTTGCGTGTTTTTAATGGACACAAATCGAAATAAAAGGTCGAAACGCCAAAATCATAAAAAACGCAAAAAAGCAAAAATTGCTTTCTGTGTGACCGTGGGCTAAGTGTGTCAAGTTTAGTTGAAATATGGTCATACATATTTCATTACTGTTTATCTGTGCTCTTCTAGACTTAAGCATAATTCAGAACCTCGAAATTAATGGAATATATAATGGTTTTTACAATTTTTACCTTATAGTTAAGAGTTTAGGATCATTCACAATGTCTAAAAAATACATTTAAAATTAATAGAATATCCTAGCAACAGCTTGCGGTAGTCAGTTGTAATCATAGAGAAATAGTCGAGTCAGTGGGGTGTTTTGCCATACAAAAGGTGGTGTAGTAGTAATTTTTTTATATGTTGTTAAGGTTTGGGTCTTGACAAAAAATCCAAGTTTTCGACCTTGGGGTGGGACCGCTCGAGCCGCCATCTTGGATAGAAGGTACAGTGACGAAAAGTTGAACATATTTTCCAAAAAAATAGAAAAACTCCCCAATTTTGTCATTTTTCCGAAATTCTCGCTATTTTTTTACATAGGTATAAACAGCAGCGGCTGGTGGGCATCCTTTTCTACAAGTGCATGAAATGAATTTCAATAAGTTGTCGGGTGCTGCTTGTTTTGTCATGGTGAACAAGCCCATTGCTGCCCAGTTTTCAGCCCCAGTCTTCAGGTTATTTCTCGACTCCATACCATTTCTGGACTTGATGATATCAAGTCCAGACTCAAGGAATGATACCGCGCAGCATGCTTCGTTGGTGGCAATGAAGTAAGATTGGATTTACTTTTTGTGGTTGATCTAGTAGAACGTTGGTAGCGGATTTCTTCTAAGTTGCCACCATACAAAGCAACGAGAAACCGTGCTCCAGCATCTGCGATGTCCTCTGGTGTTGCATCCTGATGTTTAAAAATGCCAATGGTGTCACTGAGTCCTGCTGTTTTCTGGAGAAGCGAACAAAACTTCATTTTTTCTTGGTTGAAGATTGACGATGTCGTGTCACAGCCACTAAAAGCATGGAGAAACAGAATGTTCTCAGCTACTTTTTCATGTTTTAAACTATTAGCTAAATATATTCTTTCAGTAATTTTGCCTTTTTCTGGTTTGCGGAGGTGGATGTTTCCTTGAGACGGTGCCAATGCTGTCAGCAAAACGAGAAGGTCAACGTCTTCGCCAACTACGAAAACAGCATCAAATTTTGGGAACAAGGAAATCGCTGTTCTGACAATCAACACATTAGCATCTTCTTCCGCCTGGTTGACAGTAATAGCAGCCTGCTCCATTTTTTTGGCGAGCATTGAAATTAAACGGCCTTTACTGTTTTTGTTGGCTAAAAATAATTCCTGGGACACTTGAACGGGCATTGTTTCATCGAAGAGAGAATTTCGATATCTGCAAAATATTCGTAGCCCTTTTTGCCCCCGCCCAAATTATTACTCTACCCAAATTGTTCCGCCCTTTTTACGATGTCCCGTTATACTTGATACATCGAAAAAATATTGTTATCTAACGTTTATTCCAACATTTTGATCGTAATATTAACCGCTGCGGATATATTTTGAAAAATTCAGTTTTTTGTATCTTTAATTCAAGATGGCGGCTCGAGCGGTCGCACCCCAAGGTCGAAAACTTGGATTTTTCATCAAGACCTAAACCTTAACAGCATATTAAAAAATTACTACTACACCACCTTTTGTATGGCAGAGGCCTATAATGCCCCCCACTGATTGGACTAAAAGCCTAATAATTACTCGCAAAATTTGAAGTATATAGTTATTGAAAAAGTTAAAAGTTTGTTAGTTTTTTCTACTAATTTTAAATTAATATCACCAGTTTACATTGAAATTACAGGAATAAAGTGCTACGCTAATTCAAACCACTAATTTTGATGTTCTGAATGACGCTTTAGGATCAAATGTTATCCTTTATTTATTACTAAAATATACATTACTCTTTTAGCTACAGTATAGGCTATTCATACATCAAATGATATATTTCTAGTTTGTTGCCATAGGCTTCTGACTCCATTGTAAAACCGCTTGTTTGACAAGGGTCACTACGAAGGTCATTACTACCAATTATTAAAACATTGATCTGCT
>NW_022146167.1:3302425-3307699 GCF_002938485.1 Sitophilus oryzae
TTTATTTTTTTTTCTGCTGGTATAATAAAATGTAGCGATTAAACGCCAATAATTTTTTTATTTACAATCATAGAAAGGCCTCCAAAAACTCACGGGATTTCATATCTCGATCGGACTAATAAATCTCAGAACACACAAAGTTTTAGCCAGTTAGCTTGTGATGTATTAATCTGTTAATCCAGAACTAGTTTATCAATGTTAGTTAGATCTTGCAATAAATCAAGCTGGCCATAGAAAAAAGGCGTAGTTGGCACAATGCCAAACACAAATAGAGGAGAATTTTTCCATTTTTTCCATTTAATTTAGCAGGAAAGTCATAAACTAAAATGGGATTTCCTTTTTTCCCGGTATTAGTTAACTGATATAGTCCATTTTATTATGGCTGGACTGGAAATTATAATGATTGTGAGTTATGCCTTTTTTTTGGTCTTTATTGAAGCAAAAATATACTATATACTCTGTTTATTTTTCTCTGGTAAGATTTTGACAGACTATGACAGAAAAAAAGTAGATGACGTCCATACCAATCCATTTATTTCACTAAAAAATGTTTCTAATATTTTTTAAGTTAACTATGGACGGGTTTATATTACAGATCCGTCATGGCGTCGTCTCTTGTTGTTTTTAACCAGTTTTATTAGTTTACTTCAAAAATGACAGATCATATTATTGGTTTGACGGAACGATGAAAGACAAACCGACGCCGCGCCGATGCGTATAAACCCGACTCAAGATTTTTGAGAGTTGTCAAACCTTTACCAAATTATGGGTTATAATTTTGTGTCAAATTATGTCAAATAGAAATGATAAACATTTTGCATTTTGAACTGTGTTATTACGTGTTTCGTGTTTTTTAAAATTAAGTGGAGGAAAACTTGAGGGTAAATTAAGCGTTCACCCACACCAGTCCAGAGAGTTGTATTAGCCACAAACAAAGTTTCTATACCATCTGGTATATGGTACTAAAAATGGAGTATCCGTAAAATAACATCACACAATATGTGAATAATACATACTGGTATAAATAAATTAAGATTAAAGTTAATTAAACTTTTAAGGTATACAATTCAGTAAGTGTTATTATTAATACAATAGTTTGTTTTATTTATTCCTTTGCAATATTAATTTATTTTTATTTGTACGTAAGTTACATTGATAAATGTAATAATAAATGCAGGAAGTTTTTTGAGCATGAAAGTAAGAAATAGTTCTTTTTTATATATTTTTGATATCTGGTGTTTTGTTTAAAATACACCTTGTTTGATTTGTATTAACACATACCGAATTATTTTAATAAAATAGCTCCATTTTTTCAGTGTTATACAATTTTTTTTTCACTTGTCACTCAAATTTTAAGTATATTAATTTTCTGCTATGCATTCCAATTGTACCAACTTATTTCTTTATAAAAAAATAAACTACTTTGAAATTAAAATGTCAGACTATAATCGAATATTTTAATTTAATTTTATTACAATCAATTATTGTTTGTTTTTGTAGAGCTTTAAAACAAAACATAATATAAAATATTTATGTAACTTTTTAAAAGATTCAAAACTAAAAGCATAATTTGCATTTAAACGTTTATATATACGATTCATATATTTTAAAACCAATATAAATTTATTATTTCGTTGTATTAAACATATAAAGAGAGATATATTCCTGTTTTATTTATGGAAGTTCTGTTTTACATATTTGTCGATGTGCAATTTAAATGCTCTCCAATCGCCCTCATTTAGAATAAAAGTTATTTAATAAATCATTCAAATGAATGTTTTCATTGTATCTATTGTACATCTATTGTACAATTGCTTAATAATACAAAATAAAACGGTATTTTGTTTAAATATTTATGTATTCTAAATGAAGAGTTGCATAGTCAAGTTATTGACAATTTATTATTTAATTAGAATATTAAAAAATTGATATAGTAGAAATCACGATAGAAATTGGTTGGTTTTGATAATTGACATATTTTTATTTTTATATCTATTCAATATTTATTATTTTAAAAAAATATTTTTTTTTCTTTTTACCACTACTTTAGTAAATACATTTTAGTAGTAAAATGACATTTTAAAATATAAATTCTATATGTGAGGGAGGCTACAACATAATTGGAAATGGTTGAATAAGCTGAAACGATGATGATGGTACAATAAAAAAAATTATTAATAATTTTGATTCCTTTGACAAATTGTGTTATACCATGACGGGAGAAGTTACATGAAACGAACTGTATAAACCTATATTGGGAACAACTAAGATTTTATTTACTAAGTATTTTATTTGATTAATTTTTTCACAATACGCTGTCCTTTACGGTTTTAAATTATTATAACGAAAGATCATCTTTTTTATATTAAAATCTGCCTGGAAGCAGATACATCACAGTGTCAGTTTCTGTCATTTGCATGTTGTCTGTCAAAATGCTTCCTGATTCGTTGACAGACTATAATTAAATATTATTTTAATATTTTCACACAACTTGATTGTATATGATTCTCGTTATATTTAAGGTTTAGTCTAATTTTTACTGGTTTTATGTAACATATTACCGTATTTTTTTAATTTAATTTTACTTTATTGCGATTTGGTGTAATTCTAACTAGCAAAAACATTTTTGAGTTTGACGTCAACTTGCAAATTAAATTAGATTTCGTGTTAATAAAGTGTATAATACTGCAGTACCCGTAATAAAAAATTAGCGATGGGAACTATCGATGAATTAGACTATCGAATGGTTACTGAATGAATGATTTCAACTATCGAATGGTTTTATTCGAATAAAATCATTCATTCATTTGTATACTAAAGCATATGTGACAACCTCGCCGTGAAACTAAATGGTTATCGTTGAGCCACGACTATCGAATGCTTTTGATAAATGAAATTTAGTATTCGTTTGATTTTTGTGTGCGTCAGTGCATTATTAGTTCTTCCAAATTTTTATAACTTCACCTTATAAATACTGTGCCAATTTTGGGTATATTAAAATATTTAAAATACTAAAATAGTAGTTTTTTTTAATTGACGATTGTGTGCGTGTGTCAGTGCAGGTGTCAACATTTTTCCGAAAATTTGTGTGATTTTCTTTCTTTTGTGAGTTTTTTTTAATGGGAAATTTTGAGAAGTAGCAATTTTTAAAAGAGATGAGATGAACTTTTAATATTGACTAATTGAATACTGAATTAATTTTTAAAATACATATTTGTATTTTAGATGTTTTAATAATATGAATTAGTTGAACCTAATAATCATATTTAAGTAATGTGGTTAAGTAAATGGTTATCGAACTCGAACTATGGGGTGAGAAAATTAAATTTTTGCTACTTCGTAAAATAATGTTTATATTAAATTATTTTAAATTTTGTTGTTAATAGGAATAACAAATTATTACTGTTATTATTATTTTTATTAAACCAGTCTTTGCTTAAAAACATTAAAAATCATTTTCTTACATCCAAAATAACAAGTATTATTGCAGTGTAACAACAGAATATTAATAAAAAAAATGCAAAATATATATAGACATACTATCCCTAACTAACTAAAGCCAAACAACAATATTCTTTGCTAATATCAACTAATACCAATATATGGCAACAGCGCCCTTCATAATATATTTTCTGTGTAAATACTAGCACCTCAATAAAAAAATAATGTGTCCTTATCTTTATATGACTCCGCAAAAAATCAAAGATGCCGGCTTCTTTCATAGCAATACCACCGACCGCTGTCGGGTTTCTCGGAAAGAAACCTACGTCGCCGGGCGACAACTAAAATCCAGTTAATATTTCACTATAATCGATCCTGACGAATAAATGAATTTCATAAATGAATGAATTTTATAAATGAATGGTTTTTGCCTCCGAATTACTAGAATCCTTCTAGAATACAATATTTCAAGGCAGACGACGCATCTATTCTATAATTTTTCGAATAGTTTTGAACGAATGTTTTTTTTACTAGCTATCGAATTATTCGAATGAATTGCAACTATCGAATGTTTCGATAGTTCCCACTACTAATAAAAATAAAGATGTATTTATATTTGAATATTTTATTGTAAAGTAAAAAATCCAATCGCAAATATTTTTATTAGGCTATTATACTATTTTAAGAATTCTATTATAAAAATAGTAAATTATAATAAAGGACATATTTTTTCTGTTTCAGATTCCTGAAGTTGAAAAAAATCAATTAAAGGAGACCAAGAAATTTGGGAAAAATCAGGTAAAGAATATTTTGTTAGGGTTAGTTTGCAACTTTTTAGACGAATTTTATTCTAGCAATACTTTTTTATAGAATAAAAAACATCTTGTACAAAATTACGAAAAATTACTTTTCTACTTGCCATGGAACAACAGCACGACAGAGTTTCCAGACGACATTCGCCCGTCGATCGTCTCGCATCGCCTAACGTCGCTTAACTTCGGTGATCTATCGGTAACCGGTGTTTCAACGTAGCTGGTCCGTTCTTCACAATTTTTTTAATAATTTGCTAAGATGCTAAGAGTCCTATCAATACTTAATAAAATATTTTGATATTTTTTTTATATATTTAGAATATCTTGAATACAATGTATTACTAGTTTCTTGTATTGGATAAAAACTATGTATAATCTAGATTGGAACAAGATAGGTTTATCTTCTCGAGGCACATCTCTCAGAACTGTGCTATTGTCACGAAGATTACAGACCGGACAGCTGAGCACGGGGATTACCATAATGAAAGCCGCCTAGGGTCTTGTTCCGGTGCCTGCTTTAGATTGTGACGGAAGCAGAACATGGACAGGCCTAGCTTGGACATGTCGAGTATAAATCATACAGGTTTTGAGGGATTTATACAAGTGGAAGGGACGTTTAACAAGTTTGTGTTAAACGCACAATAACGTAAATAAGGCGACTTTTTTTTTTATTATAACCACTGGTGGCGCGCGGTTTATTTTGAAATTGCAGTTTTACGGTATTGTGCTTTAACAGCTAGATTATTTTAATTTAAAGACACTATGCTACAATAAAGTTATATTTTTTCTACCATGTCCTTAGCATCCTGTGTCTTTGAACTTTTTAACACCACTTAACAGGAAACATAAAAAATCTCTTCTTATATCCTCTAACTTTGAGATTGTCTCTTTGGCTCGGTTACTGTAAAGTGACGGGGAAAAACGGTTAACTTTAATTAAAATTGCTCTATGCTTAGGCGGGATAAAGAATGTCGGCGTGGGATAAAGTAGTGTCTCCTTTTAAGTAATAGGGAGGCCATAA
>NW_022146167.1:3307797-3310803 GCF_002938485.1 Sitophilus oryzae
AAAATGCATATTTTTCGAAAAAAAGTCAATTTTCCTTCCGATTTTTTAAAACTCGTAAATTTACGGTAAAAAAGATTCTTGACTAAATTTTCACTCTCTTATAAAACACCCTGTATACGAGAATTTGCTAAATATATTTTCGAAAACCACATAGCATCTTAATCACAATAGATGCATCTATAACCTGGCCCAAACCGCATCCCAAAATCTTTTTTAGTTCAAGAGATATTCAACTTTAAATTTACCCTAAAATTTTGCTTGTCCCGATAATAATTATGTCCGGCAGTTTATTTGATGAAATTGTCCACAAGTACTAGTCTTAGATTAACAATAAGTACTAGTTAAACGGGTCCCCCGGGTTCCGAGCTCGACTCATCGGTCCGGAATGAAGGAGTTTGACCTCGATCGAGATCGATTCGGTTACCCAGTAGTAATGTGTCATTCCCGCGGACCCCGCACGATAAATCCCGCGGAATCTTAGACGGATCCCGCATTTGCGGGATCCAGCATTAGCGGGAGTGCATTCCCTAGTTCACTTCAATAAATTCTAAAAAAATCCTGAGTGTGAAGGAGTCTAAAAGACATTTTCTGACAATTTTTACTGAGTGACATATTTCACAAAGGTTCAAAAAATGAAGATTAGAATTTTCTTTCCTCCGCTAAAAATCGGCTTTTCGTTTAAGAATCATGATCATATTATTTTTTCATGTCTTAGACTTCTATATACCCTTTATATTTTTTATTGCATTTTTTCCTACGGCAATGGTTACAAGATTTAACCTTTATTCTTTTTCTTATTTTTATACGGATATTTCCCTGAATAAATCAATCAAAAGTTTTTTTAATTATGTATGAAAATAATATGATAGAATATTTTTAAACCACTGTAGTACATTGTTTTTATGACTTTGTTTGGACAAATCATCTATTTATGTGATAATATTTACATTTTACAACTTTCTAAAAATACTCAACAGTTTATAATGTTTTTTTTATTACTAGATTATTTTAGATTGTTATTTTTTATTCAAATGATTTAATTAACGCCATTTTTAGTTGGATCTAGGTCAAAATAAAATTCAGGTTAATTCTTTAGTACCTGGTCGACGTTTCGACAAATTTATTGTCTTTCATAAACAAGGATACAGTTTATACATTATTAGGCCCCAATCTGGAGGTTGAAGTGGAAAAAATTAGTAACCAACCGATCTCAACGGGAATGTGTAGATAATGATCTCCTATTTAACCCCTCAAAAGTCCCATTCGGTCCCAGTGGGGGACGTTTAAAAAAACCGCCGCCATCTTGGATTTTTTAGTTTTTTTCAAATATCTCCGTTTGCATAACTTTTTTCGAAAAATCTAAAGATATCTTTTTTGTAGAGAATTAAATTTAGAATATTTTACTTTCAATCATTTTTTTTCCTAAAATAAATAGTAATAGAGATAGAGCAATTTTTACTATACGTTTTATAAATTTTCCAGATTTTTAAACCAATCAGCTATAATTTTTGCATTAACAGTATAGCGTTAATATAGATAAAACAAGTATACATTTATGCATTAAAACAATTAGAAATAACTTTTAAATATTATTTATTAAATAATATTATTGTTAAAAAAAATATTATATATATAAATTAAAGTTTTAAATAAAATCTGCTAGGACGTCATCCTGAGCGTCATTTTCGTCCTCAACTAAAATACAAAAGTTTGTGCAACTGATTCCGTAGCATTGACAACACTTTGAAAAACATTGAAGACCCTTTTTTCTACAAGAGCAATTTTTAGAGCACTGGCTCTCTTTGCAATTGCAAAATATTAATTTGAGTAGGTCAGGAGGCGCCATATCTTCTGTTAATTGAATAGGTGTTAGATTGCCTTTTTGATCTTTCTTCCATCCATATTGTAAAGGATCTAACTTGTTACCAATATATTCTTGAATCTAAAAAATACAGTTGCCTGAATACTTTCAGGTAACTGTGTCCTGAGTAAATGTAGTTTTGCAGAGTTCTCAGTTGGAGAGAAATTAACTAAATTAAAGATATTTTTAAGGGCTTGTCTTGATGTAAGTCTATTGTATAGAGTGTATCTCAGATGGTGAATATGTGTGATATAGCTTGTGTAGTTTGTTTAGCTTTAAGAGCTAATTTAATGTTGACTAATTAAATTATCTTTTAAATCTATATCACTGCCCAAGCGATATTAAACATATTATCCATCTGAGATACACTCTATAGGTACCTCTACACCGGTGGTGTAGAGGTACAGCTCTCGTCTACCAATCGATTGGTTGTGGGTTCGAATCCTACAGCCGGTAGTTCATCAGTCGTCTATTTTTAATAAAATAAAAATAGTTTGGGTAGCTAGGTCGACTCAACCTTAAATGAGTACTTGGGATTCACAATCCTGAGGTAATAATAGGCGGTTACAGCTTAGTGCTAGCCACATTACCTTCCTTCCCTCCCAAGACGTTAAACGCTATATACGGGATCTATTATTATATTATTGTTATTACTAGATACACTCTATATAATAGGATTACATCAGGACAAGCCCTTAAGACTACCTTTAATTTAGCTAATTTGCCTCTAGCTGAAAACTCTGCAAAACACCATTTAGTCAGGACATACTTTCAGGTAACTGTAAAAATATCTATTATATGAAATACTATAAGTTGTATTTTTTAGATTTAACAATGGGATTTGTAATAAGTTAGATCCTTTACAATATGGATGGAAGAAAGATCAAAAAGGCAATCTAACACCTATTCAATTAACAAAAGTGGCGCCTCCTGACCTAACTAAAATCAATTTTTTGCAATTGCAAAGAGAGTCAGTTTTCTAAAAATTGCTCTTGTAGAAAACTGGGTCTTAAATGTTCTTCAAAGTGTGGTCAGTGCTATGGAATTAGTTGCACAAAACTATTTTAGTTGAGGACGAAAATGACGCTCAGAATGACACCATAGATTTTATTTTTTTATAACTTAAATTTAATAATAATTTTTTT